>NC_060262.1:4575028-4875028 GCF_021901455.1 Neodiprion lecontei
CCGAAGCTGTGGACAAGCAGCTCCACGCACACGCGTTCGAGCCCCAAACGCAGGTTACTGAAAAAAGATTGCAGAAATTTTTTTACCACGTCAAATTGAAATGTGTATCCAGTTTTTTAGACCCTTCGGAACTTTCAACCACATCGCCTTAAATACACAGCGTGCAGTCTTTGGAACGTTGTTTAAAACGGTGTTACGATACGCGGTTCATGGATTCTCGAGAATTCCAACGAGTTCCATGATGCTTCATGTAAAGTAATCGACTAATCGTTAGCTCCTCGGTCTCATTAGCTATTCTTAATTAATTACTGTATAGATCGTAGTTCGTCGCCGTCTGGACCAGTTGTCGCGTCAAGCTTCCGGTGAAGAGTCCATGGTTTACGTCGGAGTCTCCATAAGTGAGACCTGAGACCGAAGCAGCCGTTGCGTAAACCCATCCAGTCGTACCCATGGATATGCAAATGATGACTACCGATGCGATCGAGATGAGAGCGGTGACAGAGAGGAAGACGCCGTACTTCTTACCCATATTTTTTTTTTTATCACGCAGCAGCACAATAATAAAAAATCACTGTACTATAACGTGTACAAACACGTTTGGTATTACCAATATTCACTTGTTCACAATACAGCTATTCGTTGGCTGTTATTCTTGAGGAAACCAGAAGGACGGAGACTCTCGAGATTAGAGGCGCACTTTTATTGTCATAACGTCACAGTTTATTCGACCACTTGTTGTTGCTGCTGTTGATTAGACTCTTGCTTTTCATCAGCATTGTAGCACCCCAACTGAAAAGAGATTATATAATAATGTGTACGTAGAAATTGAATTGAAATCTAAACGAACAAATGTTAGATTAGGAAGTCATGGCGAACGTCAGGGAGCGGGGACGACCTCAGCTTTCAAGTACCGCTGTATCTATGAGTAAGAATAAGTGTCTGTAGTTGCTGGTTCATGTAAGATATAATTTGCCGCGTGCGTAATCAATCGATTCATTTTAATCGCGTATCATACACACATTACCGCTATACGATGACGTACGTTGTGGTCTTTTGACGATCGACGATCGCGACGAAGAGGCTAATTCCTTTCGTCTAAAGGAGCTTCATGATTTATAAAAATATCAGAGAATTTTATAAATATACACAGTGTTTGCGTATTTCAAATTTCGAAAACACATGGCTTTACGACGCAGAAGATGTTAGCTATGGGCTTGTAATCGGAGCGACAATTTGATGTTCGAGACGTCTATATTGGCTTAAGATTATCGCTTTCAAGAGGACAATTTTGCTTTTTGTTATCTGCTCACTTCCAAGAATGATATGTAACGGAGATATCTGGGTCACTAAATAGGGTACACATTTTTTCACTTCACTTTTTGAGTTGATTGCGGCAGATATTTTTAAACTGACTGTAAAGAATGCGCTCATGTTTCACATTATCGATAATTATGTTTTTTTTTATAAATTGGTGGAGTTCGTTATCATTATAAGGTAACGGGGGACCATTAAGAAATATTACTGGCGAATGACGGATTGACTTGTCGGTGGATGCAGGGTATGGTAAATAATTAGCACGGAAGCGATTTTTCTTTAGCAATTTGCACAGCTGAGAATATATTTTAGCTTGTAAATACCAAGATGACATACTTTCACAGTATCCTTAACACGCACCTACTGTCACTCGCGTAAAAACCTTCTGAGCTTAGAAAAAAAAAGAGAAGAAATTATTTCACAGGTTTTGCATCGACTGCGAGGAGATTACAGCCTCATTCGACAAACTGCTATCTTATCAGATTAGCTGCCGGCTCGTAAGCCGATACGTTATGTGTGGTTCGGACATTTTACTCTGTGTTAGTATAACCGCCAGGCTGGTGGCTCGGAAATATTTGATTGTTAAACTCTTATCGGGAATGGCACTTGACACTAAGTACAGGTAAAAGCATTGAACAGATGTCAGCATCACTCTTGCGGCAAATTCTGTTAACTTATCATGGTTACCACTCGAAGGACTGAGGAGCTGAAAAAAAAAATATTTGTGCTCCTGAAAATTGATTGTGGTAGGGGTGGTGCTCATAAGTATCGGATGCGTCGCATTGGTCATCTTTCTGTAGAAATTTCGTGCAATAAAATTATCTTGCACCTTTATTACAAATCGATTCCATGCACCGTTCCGAATTCAATTGGTTAATCAATTTAAAAAAGCTACACGCTTTGATCATGTCTGGTAACTAGAAGGCTTTCGTTCTGAAGTTTCGAAGCTGTAACCGATGTTGTTCGTAATCAGGCGCCTTTGATAATTTGCTAGATTGTCTCTAGTTAGGCGCACTTTGACTATTTTTAGCGCCATCTTGAGGAATAAAACGTGCTTCATTTGTTGAAAAACTTACAGATAGCAGTTTGACTAGCAGCGTCACATGTGGTGAATTTTAAAACTAGTCATGAATATTCGCGTGTATTCAAATGATATGACGATTGAAAATAAGGAAATAAATTTTATACAAAATAATTGAATCATTTGCGAATTACTATTGTTAGTTTTTGTCCCGAGCGATGTTGTCAACTCCCATTTTCTAGAAACGTAATTAAACGCTACGGTGCCTTGCCGCGTATGGAAAGATCAATAAACGCAGAAGCTGGTTGCGACTCGTAGCGCAGGTTATTCCAGAATGACGTATCACTACGTCGTGTAGGTTATGTGTGACAGCTAACCTCGCAATATTGCGTGCATCAAGTACGTTGAGAGGTTTTAAAACCGGCGATCGACAGTTCGTGCGTATGTTTCTAACGTGAATTTGAACTTTAAACGAGGATGGATAATAACGTCGCGAGTGAAAAGAGGCCTCAGACAAACGAGGAGATAATAGACGAGCTGACCAAAGGCCTTGAGGATTCGGCGATTAGGCAAACACCGACGGAGTCCAGAGGCGAAAACAAAGAGAGTGAAAAGGACAAAGTACAGCCTAGTACGAGGATCGGTAATGATAAAATTAGCGACGATCCTTTCGCGGCGATAGGAAAGGACGAAGATGAAGAGGAGGAACAGGATGGAAAGAAAATCACCGAACTACCGGATGATTTCATTGACGAAGAGGCGCTGAAGGACAGAGAAATCGACTTGACGGAGGAGCAGAGAGAGGTGAGAAGCTTTTTCAATCCATGTAGCGCATCGTTCGCTTCGCTTGCCGATAACCACATACTATGCTACCGATGTTACTGAATGTGAAACAGGCGCTGAGGAAGGACGCGGAGAGTCTGAAGAACGAGGGAAACGAGCTTTTCAAAAGCGGTGAATATCAGAAAGCCATGGACGCTTACACCAGAGGTATACAAACCTGTTCGCTCGCCTTCGACAAGGACAGATCGATTCTATATGCTAACAGAGCGGCGGCGAAGATGAAATACATGGTAAATCAACAGTGATTTTATCCTTGTTGGTGAAACGTTTTAAAACGCATGACTTTACAAAACATCCTTGCAGAGGTCGATAATTTGGGATAATTATGACGATTGAGATATAGTCATCTTTCAGAGAGAAAAAGAAAATTTATAGATTGGCTCCTCTTTCCAGGAGAACAAAGACTCCGCTATATCGGACTGCACCAAAGCGTTGGAACTGAATTCTAGTTACTTGAAGGCTTATTTGAGGAGAGCACAGCTCTACGAAGAGTCTGATAAACTCGACGAAGCCTTGGAGGATTTCAAGAAGATTCTTACCTTCGACCCGGCGCATAGCGAAGCGAATTATGCTGTCAGGGTAAGTTTATTACGAAATACGAGCTAGTCTGTGTTTGAACTGAATTTTATTCGCAGAGATTACCGCCGTTGATCGCGGAGAGGAACGAGAAGCTGAAAACAGAGATGATAGGGAAGTTGAAAGACCTCGGAAATATGGTCTTGAGACCATTCGGCCTTTCCACAGACAACTTTGAGCTGAAACAGGACCCTAATAGCGGCGGATACTCCGTTAACTTCAACCAAACGCCAAGATAATATTAAAAGAGCGTAACGATTGCTTGACACAAGGAACAGAAGACATATGGCTTTCTATAAGTATGAAATCATCTACATGTTTAAGTTTACTCAGAATAAAGAGACTCTGGTACGTCACGTTACCTCGTTGTTTTTCGTCAACTCATTTTCAGTTCGTTGTTTTTTTTTTTTCCTCTTAGATATAAATATAATGCAAAATACGTTGACACGGATCATGTATTTTATTATTCAGAATACAGAACCAAACGTAGGAGGCAATGAACTCTGATAACAAAGTGAATATACCCATGTGCACAAGAGCACAAGTATGTATGCATAGGTATCGGTTGGAAATTTAGTTTGACAGTTGGCAAACTAAAATGCTTTCATCACAAACCGTTTACAATTTTTTTATGTCTGTACGTTGATATACATTTTACGTACAGCATATTTTACATTTTGTGATATAAAGAAAGCATCGCGATTCCTGTATAGAACTGTGATTCTCGTACGACTTCAAATTTATCCGGTAAGCATTTTCATTGCTAATTTTGAAAGTGTATCACACTGCTGTCAACCGATTCGAAAGTCGTTAAAGTCTTTTCATTATTCCCTTGTTTATCGAGTCTACTAGTCACACTCGAGAGACTGAGACTTCAAATTCATATAGCAAATCGTACAGAATAAAATTTTTTTAAAGTTTCAAAAGCGACAATTATTCCAAGACAAAGTATGCATTTACCGTCATTTGATTCGCCATTAAAATGTTCACCAGGTAATTCCCGGTGATAATGAATATACATCGTCTGTTTTCCCCGCGCAAGTTATAAAAACTATAGTTTATCTACACCCTTTGAGGGGTAGTCACTGGCTAGTTAAATCGAGGCAGCTACTTAAATTCGACCCCTGCTAACTACCCCTCGAGCCCATATATAGTGCTACCCGTCTTCTTTTGCGTAGAGCGGGTTGCGTGTGTGCAGGCACTAAAACACTCGCGGAATTCGGTGGCTAACACTTTTAGTGAAACACTTCGCGCACGAGAGGAGAATTGCGCGTGCGCAAAGTGAGGCGAGCGTGGAAAGCCTCGCATTACACGCGAAATAGCGCAAAGAGGAACGTCAGAGCGTCGATAAAAAACAAGTAAAAATTGATATAAAACAAGAAAATAGTCAGGTAAACTGCAAGTGACTTGATTCGACCGCGTATTTACGGGATATTTGAATAATCAACGATCCAAGAACAGCGGAACTCGTTGTCGACTGTAACGGGTTGCAAAACGCTTTAAAGACAGTAGAGCCGCTGTCAAGGGTAGTTTTTTTTTTCTCACATTATTTTCAGATAATTTCGGGGCGAGAGATGTTGTTATTCTGAGATAAGTGAATCGTCGTTTTATACTTTCTGTTGGATTCTTCAAGAGTCTGGAAAACATGCTTGAGGAGCCCATCAGCTCAGTGGTAAGTTTCTGCGATTTATTGCGCTTTTTTTTTGCACGTCTCTTACTTAATACCCTCAACCTACAAACCTCACTGAGCTGTTTATGCAAATCAATAATTTTACCGTTACACACACTCGCTGATCGTGCCTCGTGTTTAAAAACACCCTCACATTTTATGCTTTCTAGCATAATAATCGTTACTGGGGTCTTGCCTGATTTTTGTCCTAAACTAATTCATGGCTATGTAAAATTACACAAAATTATATGTTTCAACAATAGTGCAGGGTCTCTGTTTGCTCACCTTGTATCAGACTCGTTTACCATTCCGCCGAGAAATGTCCCTAACTTGTTGAACAACTTATAATTGAAACAATTAGCATTTTGTCAAAGCGTCATTTAGTGCGTCAAATTCGTTATGCTCATTACCCGAATAATTGAGAGAATTATACGCACAAATTAGCTGTGGAATTACTTTCTTTTGAAACGTTTGTTCCCCTTTAAGAGAACCGCAGTCTTCTGTTGATCCAGTAACCAATTTCAACTGTAATTCCCTAGGGTAAAATAAATCGTACGATTACGCTTGGACAAATGTTTTATTTTCTAATGCAATTGAGAGCGAAAAACTCGTGAAATGCACATCTATAGCGTTTAATTGATCGCCACCCGTGATTGATGAACGTAGGAGATTTATTTCTTCCTTTTTATTTTTTTTCGTAGAAGTAAACGGTTGCCGATTAAAGATCGTAGGCTCAACGCCGGAAAACTACAATGGAAAACTAATCGATCGATCGATGCAGGGTAGTTTAATTAACGGCTGCGTGCAGTAGCAATTATAAACGCCGGCTGCATAATCAATCCTATGGGACTCGTGAACGCTTGCAAACTCTGATGTAACGTGTCATATTAGTTTGAAACATGCAGTGAACTACCCTTGTGCATATACGCATATTGCATATATTATATTGCTACGCTGTTAAGAATAAATTAATACATTTTGCTCGTAGAATTTCGTTTGGTTTGCAGTTCAGCGACGAATATTTAATGAATTCGCTAAGTAATCAACGTCTGGTTCTTTCAAGTAACGACCGTGTCATAGGCGCTTGTAGAGGAAAACAAAATTAAGAACGTCGAAATTACTCGGTGAAAATATTTCCCTCAAGATTCCACAAACGAAAAGAAACCTGCGGCAAATCCAATTTTAGTAATATTCAGTTGAGCAGAACGATTTTTTCCAAAACGCAGCTAACTGTCACTTTTCATTTTATGGATTTCTAAATTTTTCTATAAGGTTTTTGTACGCCTGCCGAGACTTAATCGCAACGTTTTAACGTTCTCTGACAAACTCAAGCAATTCTCTAGAGTCTTAAGGATAAAATTTCATCATTTTTCATCGAACTTGAAAGAAAAATTTCCGAGGATCAAGGCTTTTAATAACGAGTCCAAAACTTGGATTAACAGGATTTTGCGATTACTTGTTTTATACACCTGTAATTATTGAAAAAACTACCGCAAGATCCAGTGGGCGATAAATCTAGCGGTTGACGCAAAGAGCCAGCAGCTATATTCGCATACCTATTGGAAAAATAAAGTTAATCCAATAAATAAGGCCCCTTCCCCTCGTCTGCAGTCCTCTTCTTTTAATCGGCAGTTCTTTTTTCTCGTTTTTCTGTGTCTTCTCTGTCTTCCTCTGGACTTTACTTTCAGTAAAGGATATAAACTGCAGCTAGGTAAAAGTAATCGGAATTCCCTCCTGTTCTACGAGTTGACAATAATTATTTTAAAAACAACTGTCAAAGTTGCTGATAATTAATTCTCATAATATGCTCTTTGACACAAACACGATTTACCGAAGACAAAAATACAAAAAAAAAAAAAATGGTGTGTAAAAATTATTTTGTAGATCCAAATCCTTGGCGTGAAGTTGCATATAGGTCACGATTTACGGCGCCACGTTGTCTGGAAGCCGAATTCAATCCCTGGCACAAAATCAAGATGGCCGCTATTTGGACCACTTGCGATTTTATTTCGGTTCCAGGATCACTTTCAGCGTTCGCCAGTTACCGATGGCTGTTTTGAGCGAAACCATACAACGGCAAGAACGACTCAGAAGTTATTTCTCATTTGACGTAAGCCTGAATCTTGAGTATTCAGTTTTCAAAATACCCTCGCAAGTCTGTGTACGGTGATTCACTCCGCGTACAGTCAACGTCCACATTCAAGCCGTAAAATATTCCCAATACGAGTGAAATTCATCACAGCTTTGAATGGAAGAGCCCTAAGTGGGTCCGGAATAAAGCATTTCACCTCGTCGGTTTATACACTTCGCTAATCGAGTGACGTTGGTCTTTTACTGAGAGGGCGAACGAGCCACCCTTCCTCTCCTCCACGGCACTGGTACAGCTTTTATTTTCAATCAGTTTATCGCCGCTGTACCGTCAGCTGTGCCTGGCTTTACCTTTCTCCAGTTCGTCTTTCTCTGCTACGTCAGACAGACAAGGAATTTCAAGAGTTGTACGTCCTCGTATACAACAAGTACTTCCCTCTCGGCATTTTTCGATTAATCATCGTATCTCTCAGATATGATAATATCAGATCGACTATAGATTTTCAGATTATTCGTACATAAGAGCATCTCGCCAACTCCATTCACGATTCAAGTTACACGAATATTTCGCATTGTCGATCACCAAACGCGGTTTATTTGTATTACGCAATCCTCGTCGCTCGTAAAATTTATCCCTGATGGTCAGTCCATGTTCGATTCCATTTTAGAAACATCATACTCGCATCCGTAAGACTTTAAATCAACCCACGCGATACACAAAACCTTACACTCTCCTGAAATTTTCCTCCCCTCAAGTTTCCTTACAATTTCCAGAAGTACGTAAAATATTTTGATAAGAGGATAAATCACAGCTGGAATTTTTCAAACACTGTAATTATATTCAGGCTTAGCATTTTTCAAAACTTTTTTCAATTTCTCTGCGTCTCCCGCAACGTTGTTTCGATTCTTCCCGTCAAATTCGCGAGTTAAAATTTTGTGGTACACCAAGTCGTATCTGGAATAACAAGATTAAATTTATCTGAGAAAGTTGAAATATTCTCCGTGAAAAACGCCTAGAATATATTTTAATATCGCATACAAAATTTAGCGGATTAAGAGAATTTTACCGTGATCGTGCGGTTCGTATCGGTGATTAATTTTCGACGTTTCATTTCCGATCTCTCTTTCGTAAATTGAATCAAAGAATATCCCGCCAAGGGAAATCATGGAGATTCGTAATCCCTTCGTGAGCCAGAAACCCGGATCAAAGCGTTTAAATTTTCTTGCTACGTCGCGGTTTTTCACTAGTGATAAAAACCGTCACGTTCAGCCGTCAGGCAGTTCGAGTTACTGTATCAACACAACTGAATTGCGTTGCTAGGTTAATTAACGCCGTTGATGAATATTATTTTATCATTATTAATACGTAGACTATTCCAACGATGATTCGATTACAACGTTCCTAAAATTCCCAGTACCAGCGTAGAATTGAATAACAAACTTTCCAAAGAAGCAGAGACAATACAGATAACATTGAATGGAAGAAAATATAAATTATATAATTCAGTGTGACAAAGAAAATCGTATCGAATGTACATAATAATAGTTGCCAGTAACAGACGAAACTTAATTCAAATACCGAACGACACCGACGATAACGTTACGATTGTATGGGAAAAAGCTTGGATGTATCGGCGAGCCCATTGATCGCCAATGGCGGAAACTCGACTCTGTTCAACCACACGGTAATTCATTATTCTAATTGAGGACACAACGTGCATTAAGCACACTTCGAGACACTTGAATCCCGGCGTGCGGTTCAGGAATATACTACCAAGAGCAGAGCGAAATTGGTTGAACGGCGATGATTGATTCTCTCTCCTAGTCTCCGCTTTTCCCTTTCCCAAAAAAATGAGGAAGGGGAGAAAAAAAATAAAAAAAAAATACGGAACGAGAGTATCGTTTCAGCAGTCTCTCGCATCGCTTCTGATTCAGAGCCAGGGTACAGTGAACTACTCGTAGAGGGATATACTTGGCGTCATAGCGAGACCGCGTCAGCTGGTTTAGCCAATGAATCCAATCAGCTCGATGCATTGATTACGTATCAGGGTCTCGTCGAGTCTCTGCCAGATATTGTTACCTCCACTATATTGAACCGTGTGGATTTACCCGTGATCCCCGATAATTCCTCCGTGTTGCTTGTATGTATAATAAGTAGATGTTACGAGATACGGAGGGAGGAGTGGACGGGTGGAAAGGGTCAATTAACATTCCATAAATAGATCAATCAATATCACGGAGTCCGGTCGGTTGTGCGAAAATAGAATATCCGATTTACGGGATATCCGGGAAGGATTCCAGTTGAAACGGAGAATCAATTCTCTTCCTCGTACTTTCCTCCGAGCATACATCGAGGTGGATGTGAATTAGCGGAGAATCGGTTAGCAGCGTTTCACCCTTTAGTCCTCCTCGTCTTGATCATCGTCTTCTTCTTCTTCTTCTCTAACTCTTCTCGCAACCCTTTATCCTGTCCGTACCGTCGTTCGAATCCCGTGACCGGGTGTTTTTCTACCCTGAAATTTCCTCCCTCGTCTTCCTCCCTCGGCTTTGCACAGAAAGAGAAACTCGTTATTGATGCTGGTGACGTAGCGCAAAGATACTGCGGGATATTTGCTCCTCTTGGAGGACGGCACGCGAGGAGACGAGGCGGGGTTGTCGGGGGTGGAATGGGCGGCGAAGGGCGGCGAAGGGACAAGGACGGATTGATCGTCGTCGGGGCGCCGGAGTCAGCGAGGAAGACAAGGGCAGAGGAAGAGGGAATCGATCCTTGCCAAACCGAACCTCGCCAAAGCTCACAGTTTCCGACAACTGCCTCCGAAATCCTACAATCGACGATTTTCGAATGATTTAATAGTAACGCGCATGCGGCCTGTCGCCTTTTAGAATATTACGACGTTAAATCAGTCGTTCAATGTTTGCCTAACGCCCCATAGTTGCGAGAAAATATCATTCGATATTTGTAAATTTATAGCGACCTGCGTAGTAAAAACGAACGGTGAACCGCGCGTATTAAATTTTCTCATTATCATTTCTTGGTGATGATGAAAAATCAAAATAATTTTGGATTAATTGCGTACAGTGATCGTAACCGGACATTTCTCTCTTTCCTTAGTCTTAATCGCTTTTTTCTACGCTATAGTTTACAATGTTCATTCTCATTTTTTTACGATTTTCTCAAGATATGCTGCATATTAAATAATTGTCAAATGCCTATATGTCTAATAGGGGTGAAATTTTCTGACAAATCCATCACCGCTATGTATTTTTTACAATTATTCTCACAGAAAAAAGAAAAACAAAATCAATTTCTGACTTATATATCCAAAACATCTCAAAATCGTCCGAAAAAGTACTTCTTTATTCAAACAAAGGCGTTTTGAGACAACATTTCAATTTTAACATGAACCGGTTAATGCGGTCATGCGAAGGGTTTACCAGAAACCGGAACTCCGCGGCAGATGGAAAATTTACGCTAATTTACAGCTCATACTTTTTTTTTCTTACAAAAAGTATATACCACCAAAATTTCTTTTGTTTCTTTTTTAAATTGACTTCACAGTCGCACCAACTTTGTATCAAATTTAAATCCATCCAAGCTGCAGAAATTGCTTTTTTCGGCACGGTGAGCGGTGGAAAAAAAAGTTATTGCCCCAAGTGGCTTCATCGTTTTCGTTCAACCGCATCTTACTTGATTCAAATATAACTTTCATTGAAAACTAGTGAACTTATTTGCTAGAGGGAATTTCGAATAAACTCAATTGAATTTCGTCTTCTGATCCGTCGCGATTAAATCCGATTTTCTTATTCCAATTACAGAGAAATGAATACGCGATCCTGTGATCGAAAAATAGCTCAAAATATTTTGCTCAGTATACAGAAAAATACTCCAATGCAAATAACATGAATTTAAAAATTCGCAAACTTACGCGTGAGGTATGAAAAGATTTCACCGCAAGGAGTCGACGTTTCGCAACTTCAAAATGTACGACATTCGAATGCCGACCCAACCAATAAAATATATATGAAATCACATGATTAATTACAAAATCACAAATCATCAGATTTACTGTATCAAAAATCATATTATCAACTATATAGTGAACCATATGAATTTCGATCTAGTAGATTTGATGATTTGTGCTTTTGTCATTTATTATTCATATGCATAAAACCACATGTGATTTCTTACATATATTACCGAATTTACAAGGTAAATCATGTAATAAACAAAACGACGATTTTTTTCCATACATTGCACGTCTGAACACACGAACATTTTCCCTAGAGGAGGGCGCTTGGGATAAGGTACTCGCAGTATATCAGGCGTAGTTTTCGCCCAAGGGTTTGGCGTTTTCGAGTTTTGACAATACGGAAAAGTGAAAGGCGCCGTTGCCGAGGGTCCTAAAAATTGAAGCAACATAAAATTCCCAGGGTATGAAAACCCGGACAAGCACGCCCTCGGTATACGACACTATAGGCCTCTCAACCTGTCAGATATCGCCTCTCGAAATCACGCCGAGAGGCAAACACGTCCTGCGGGAGGATTAAATACCCTCAGCACTTCAACGAGTCGAGATTTCCTTGGCTGATTGCGAGTCTCGAATTACTTTCCCGAGTCTGTAATTTGCAAATTGACCTCTTCCCCATCCTCTCGCCAACATTTCTTCCTCCTCTTCTTATTCCGCGTCTTCCTTCTCGTCCCATCCTCATGTAACCCAGATCCGCACACTCCGAGTCTCGGGCAGTTCGGTTAAGGTAACGCGATACTTTGAGCGAGCTGACGTGTTGACGCATATAACGCACCGCGGCGGCTGTCACGAAGAGCTTCGGTAACGCGACACCTTCTTAAATTGCAGCAACACCCAACGATGAGGAGTAGACCACGGCGTCGGTTGACTCGGCGGGAAAAGTGGCCACTTCAGGTCGGCCTGTTTCTCCTCTACGTTTTAATTCAGACGACAACATCGGTCTACACGTCCAGTATGACCGACTCTGCGACTCCGGTTTCTGTTCCCGATCAGTCGCCGATCAGCGGAGGCAAAGACCTGCAAGATGCGACCGCGATTCGCAAGGACAAGGACTCGCCGACGAGGAAAGCCCTCGCGAATGACGAACCGAAAACGATTAGTTCCAATTCAGTCACTCAGGCTCCCAAGGAGCCTTCTTTGCTTACTGAAAAGACTTTAACCGAGACTCCGAAGGGCAACAAACAGCGTGTTAGCATCGAAACCACCCCGGAAACCAAACTTGATTCTAAGGGTGCCGAGAAGGTCAAGACAACTCAGAATCCAAACACCACGGTGAGCTGGAGTTCGTTTTTGAAATGGGTTGACTCTGCTCCGGAGAACTTTTACCCTTGTGGTAACATGCGAGAAGTTGCTCCTGGTCATTTGGAATTACTCTGGCAGGACTTTAAAGGTCATGGTTCATGATGCAAGTCATGGAAGTCCCATGGTGCGTAGTTATATGGAGCATGGTCAACCCTTCGCGTTGTTGACGAGTAAAAGTTTCGATGATGACTCTTTGTTTCAACTGGTATATTCGGTCGAATGATATCCGTGAGAGAATTCCTTCTTTTCAGCATAACTGAGAGGTTGAAACATACGTTGCAGGGAATGCCAGAGTCGGTTACAACGATCATTAACGAGGCTCGTCCGACGTGGAGACCAAGAAGAGAGAATTGCTCTCCGCCGGCCATCGAGCAGTTTCCACGTCCGTTGGTCGGGCCTGAGGCCCGTAAGCATGGTGCACTGATAATCGACATCCTGGTTGCTATTTACACGTTCCTCGGTCTGGCTATCGTCTGTGACGATTACTTCGTCTCCAGTTTGGACAGGATTTGCGAAGGTGAGCACAGTTACGATTTTCGACAGTCCGAGCCCCTTCGATCTTCTCATCTTTGATCCACTTGGTATTCACAGAATTGCGGCTTTCTCCGGACGTCGCTGGTGCCACCTTCATGGCTGCCGGATCCTCCGCTCCCGAGTTGGCGACAGTTGTGATAGGGGTGTTTTTCGCTAAAGACGACATAGGGGTGAGTCCCGTTGTCCGATTTGCAATCAGCGACGTTGCTTTGTTCTTCCTATCCAGCTTCGAGTTACGATTGTTGCTTGCGCGATAATGGATAACGCGGAGAATAAAAGCGATTGTCGGAACGATCGATCATCGGTTCCTCATATTCTCTTACCGCTATTTTACAGGTGAGCGGGGTGATTGGCAGCGCCGTGTTCAACATAATGTTCGTGATATCGGTGTGTGGCCTGTTTTCGGGAACAGTGTCGAAGCTGAACTGGTGGCCACTCTGCAGAGACTGTTTCTTCTACATGATCTCGATCCTCGTTATGCTTGGCACGATCTATAACGAATCAATATCGTGGTGAGTACGCCAGTAACGCGATCGAGCTACGTACTTTTCTCTTACCCCCTCGTATTCAAGAACGAATTGAGTTCAACCGCGTTACGCTTTCAGGCCCGAAGCCCTCTTCATGCTCTTCACGTACGTCGTATACTGCGTCGTTCTGTCCTTCAACGAGCGCCTCGAGCGTTGGGCTAAATCCCTTAACCTTCCGTACTTGCCGAAGGACAACGATCCTGCCGAGGAGAATGCCCTCGTCAGTTATCGATCGCTCCAAGAAGAGCGACTCTCGTACACCGGTCCAAACTCCCCGGTTACGGACCAAGTCAAAAGCGAAGGTGAATGATCCCCGACCCCCAAATTCTTCAGTCCGAATTAACGAGGCTTCGATTCTTTCAGGCAACATGGCCGGCCTCCAGGACCCTTCCGATCCAGCCCATCCAAAGCCGGCTTGTCCAGCCCAGCCGCAGTACTACAAAGCGAAGGAGGCCGACCCCAACGAGATTTCCCCACTGGTAAGACCGACCGACGGTGGAAAGTGGGGCTTGTTCTCATGGGGCTTGGTCTACCCGATCCACTTCATGTGTCGCGTAACCATGCCAGACTGCCGGCAGGAGAAGTGGAAGAGGTGGTACCCCTTCACCTTCTGCGTTTCCATGATATGGATCAGCTTCTACAGCTACTTCATGGTCTGGATGATCACGATAATAGGTAGAAAACATCACGGTTCCAATTGCGTCCCCGTTCCCGTAAGCGGAGGACATTATTCCTCGATGAAAAATTAGTCACACCGGCTGACTTGATCCTCCTATATTCAGGTAGCACGTTGGGCATACCCGACACGGTGATGGGGCTGACATTCGTGGCAGCCGGAGTGAGCGTCCCCGATGCCCTCTCATCGTTGGCAGTGATCAAGGAAGGACTGGGTGACATGGCAGTGAGTAACGCGGTCGGCAGTAACGTATTCGACATTCTGGTCTGCCTTGGGCTTCCTTGGTTCATTCAGACAGCCATGATAGCGCCTGGTTCCCACGTGAACGTGACGAGCAGAGGTGGGTGGTCACCTTGCGGGATGGATTCGTTGGTGCCGGGAAGTGAGAGAGAAGTCGAAGAAACTTAGGATTACAAACTTGTGCCAGATTTCAGCGGAAAGTTAGCAGTAGGTACCGATTTGTCTCAATCGTTGCTTCTGTGTTCCTTGGTCGTTCAAATATTACGATTATTAAGTGTTGACCAGGTGTTGACAGCTGCCTGGTTTGTAAAGATTTCGAACGATCGAAGAACCGGAAGGCGGTGAGCGGAGGAAATCGGTACCGATAACTCCGCGCCAAAACCAGGTTTTTGTTCGTTTCGGCTCCTTCTCTCTTACTTCCCGATCGGTACCCGGGTTCTTTGATTCTACGACTTGGCATGGTACTGTTGCAGGCCTGACCTACTCGACGGTGTCTCTGCTATCGACGGTAGTTTTTCTCGTCGTTGTGACTCATCTGAACGGCTGGAAGCTTGACCGACGATACGGGGTGTTTCTGATGGTGTGGTACCTGATCTTCATAGCCGTCGCATCGCTCTACGAGCTAAACGTTTTCGGTCAAATGAACCCGCCGGTTTGTCCGAGTAAATTTTAAACCACGGTACCGAAATCCATTATCCGAAATACCCGTAACATCGATGGATCCCTGCGATACACCAAACATTCGGACTTCCACGGGACAAAGTTTCTCTCGTTACATCGATCCTTGTTCTCTCGCATAACACTTCCTTGCATCGTGTATGGTAAGAATCTTTCAAACTTTTACTCTTGCACGTAGGTATGTACCTACACCACGTTATTTCTTGCTTCGATAAACTGACGCATCGTATACCTATATTATAACGCATGCATGAAACATGCCTGATACATTGATACGATATATCGGATGAGAGCTGTCACATGCATTGAAATTGTATACCGAGGAGCGGAAACTATTAGCCGAATTTGAAAACTCACGATTCAAACTCT
Organism: Neodiprion lecontei; assembly: GCF_021901455.1. Lineage (NCBI taxonomy): Eukaryota > Metazoa > Arthropoda > Insecta > Hymenoptera > Diprionidae > Neodiprion > Neodiprion lecontei. The sequence continues at coordinate 4,590,894 of NC_060262.1, forward strand.
GTAGCTTATACTTAACCGACGACCGATCAAGCGTGGACGACGCAGTGTGTGTAGGACCAAATTGCAAAAAAAAAAATAAATAAATAAATAAACAAATAAATAAAACATTACAAACACACCTTTTTTTTTCTTTTTTTTTTTCTTTTACTTATTTTTAATACATCTGACGATGAAGATAAATTTTATTACCAGGCACACGTCAGTTTTGAGCTATTTTAGACACTTGTAATCGAATCATCCGTTCATTCATACCGATTACAGCCTGTGAATATATAACACAGATCATGAGTATAATATACAGTGTCCGTTCATGAATTTGCAGACAACGATCCAGATGCGTATAATGACGGGTTGTGTAAGGAAAAAACAAAAAACAAAAAAAAAAATACCTAATAATATTTACCATTCGCGGATATTTTATTACTGCTAACATATTTTTGTTCGTCAGATTATTACTGTACAGTCGAATAGTTTAGTTTCACAATTGCCATATTTAATAACGATCCAACGATACAATCAGTCAACGCGATTAAATTTTCATTAGATAAATAAATTACTACAGTTTTGTACAACCGGTTTGCGTCAATTTTTTAACGTGCAATAAATTGTTTTCTTACATTATTTTGCAAAATTTCTTATCGCTGTGATTCTTAGACGGTATTGAACACCGTTTGAAATATTAAATATGTATCTTTGTCTTTGTGTTCGTATTACGTTCATATAATTAGGTATGTACGAATAATACCAAGAGACGTTCGTGTGACAATACATTAATCAGTATTATTATTATTGTTAATAATTATTATTAAAAGCTATTATTATTATTATTATTATTATTATTGTTGTTGTTGTTGTTGTTATAGAATTTACGGTATGCGTGCAGAATAACGAATCACCTTAGATAACTTATCGTATGTACAATTTTGTTTATATGATACCTACCTATAAAGTTGACTTATGAACGGAGAAAGAAAATATAACAGATTATAACATAACTTAGCAGCATGAAGAGTTTTGAGTGATTCAGAGTCGAGTCAAAGTCAAATTGAAAATGGTAAACAGGACATCGAAGGCATCACTTACTTACACTAGCTATAATAGAACAAAGTCGTAGTTTAGCTCAATTTATAAAAAAAAAACATATATATATGAAAATGATAGATGAAAAATTAATATATTTTTTTTAAACGTGCATGAAAATTTCGTTACAGCATCTCAAATAGAATATATCATTCAAATATTCAAATATGAGCTCTTGATACTGACATTTGGAGGTGCTTATTTTTTTTATTTTTATTCATTTACAATTTAAATATAAGAATCTGTATCTAGATCGTTTGTAAGTCAAGCCGTTTACGAGAAGAAAAAAAGTTCAACATTTTTTCGGTTTTCTTTACGTGTTATTTAAATGAAAAATGTAAAGAACAAATAGACACCTCTAAATATCAATATTAACAGCTCGCGTATGGATGAAATATACTACCTGAACTGTTTTACCGAAATTTTGATGTGCGTTTTGTTTTTTTTTTTTTTTCTGGCACACCCTAATATATATATACATAAATATATACAGACATAAAAAGTATGTTTGAAAGAAGTTAGCGCAGTGCTGTTTGTATATTTATATTAATTGTTAGAATTATGTATGTATAGACAGTATAATATACATATATACATATTTACACGTAGGCCTGTATCCAACGTATTACATACATACATATACATATATGTCGACTTGGGCACGAAGGATGAAAACGATTTGACAAACGCTTGTTTGAAATAATCATGCGAACATTTATTATCACAGAGGAGTACGATTGTAATAACAGTGATTTCAATCGATAATTATTTATTTAAAGAAACTTGAGACGTTTGCATTGACATTACACAGTACAAGAGAAATATTTAAATAGATTATTTATTTGTAGATCGAAGGTAAGAATTTATCATCTCTTTCATCCTCTCTGCCGATTGATGACGGTTAAATTTCTACGATACGGATTACCGACGCGTATATAAATAAAGTAGAAAAATATTATGCATATACACATATTCGCATATTATTGTATGTATATTGAATCAAGCAAACTTAGACGTATTTGTAAACGGTGTTTAGCTATTCTTAAATAGCGTAGCAAAAAGGATGCGACACATCGAAGTAATAAGGCTCCTCCAAACGCGAGAGACATAATCGAAGAAAGACAATAATTAACGCAGCCTTAACCTGATGAAAGTATCTACTGTCCTGTAAATTTCTTGTCGTTACTTTTCTTCAGATATATTTATTAAGTATATCACGTATTATAAGTTTGAACAGTTGATAATTAGACGAATGGAGAAATTCAATTATAACGTAAGATTTATTATGATTAAATATTTCGATGTCAAAAAAAACGAGAGATTAGATTTATTCACCAAGTGGGTAGGATCAAACGATGTATCGATGTCAATTAATACAATATGAATCGATATTTAAAATCCTTATCGAAATTGGATAAATCATTGAATCGATGATTCTACCGTAATCCTAAATTTAAACGATCCTAATCTAGGTTTATGCTTTGTAGTTATGAGTTCACATTATTTCGATGCCATAAAGAGTGAGATTTATTTTTCGTGTTCGCCGGCGAGCTACGGATATTATATATATACATATATATATATATATATATGTATCTTAAAATTCTCACACGATATTCAATATTATGCGTAACAAGTATAAAACAATGTATCATAAATATGTTCAATGTCGTTAAACATTTATATATACATATATATACACACACACACATATATATATATACACACACACACATATAAAAATTATTCCATGAAAATTTTGCCTGCGTGAAAGGATAAAAATTGCAGCAAGATCTCGAAATCGCGTCAATATCCGAGATTTCATGATCGAATATAGAACGAAGCATAATGTTGATAAATAATAACGCGATTCCAAAGAAACTGGCTAAATTGTATACCGTACACGGAGGTGAAAAAAATACTTTTTCATCTCTCGCATTGCTCGTATAGGATTATCAAATATCATCGATGAACTTGCACCGTAATTTGATTTTTCGATTCCAGTTTCGAAAGACTGATTGTAAGACTGACTGTGAAATTCGACGAACAGTATCAAACTTGTAAAAGATTCTCTTTACCATTTTCGCCTGATTCTACTTGTGAAAAAAATAATAATTCCAAATACGTATTTTCTTCTCAACCGCGGCGTTAAATAAATAAATCGAAACCGAAACAGTTTTGCTTGAAATAAGAAATCCAGAATTAAAGACAATTAGAATGAGAAAAAAATTTCCAATAGTATTTATTTAATATTTGACATACCGATTTTATACACCGCGTAACGAATTCCGCATTATTATGCTGAGAAAGTTGCGGAATAAGAAATGTTGCATATTGGCCAGTTTCTCGGCGTTCGAAAACTTGAAACGGTGTTAAAAAATTTCCCGGTCAATCCTTTCCCTGGAAAAGTAAAGAATGATTCTTTAAAAACGCAACTAATCGAATGTGTGATCGGAGTTCGCGGTTAATGGGATAATATTAAAAACTGGAGCTGCACGCGAAAGAAGATATTTTGCGTATACAGACCTGTATAAATGCGAGAATGTGATGACGAGGACTGCGCAGTAATTAATAAGCAGTGTAAATTATAAAATACATTATTCGTATTTAGATATTTAATGTTATATGTTAATTATTACAATTATTAACGAATATCAAGCTTTACATATTATGTATTATATATATATATATATATATATATATATATATATATATATATATATATATTTATATTAACCCGTTGAACGATTTATCGATTACGGATGACCTGGATGAGACAACGGATTGGAAAATTATGAAAACTTTTACAGAAATCCGCATATATCTGTGTATGATAGAATAGCGACATAATTTCGACGCTCCAATTCCGTTTCAATTTCATTTACGTAAATCGAGGTTAAACATCCAATTGTATTCGGCCATTCGTTCAATAATAACAACAGTAATTCATAAATGAACTTCACATGTAATATACTTACGGCTTTGAATAGTTCGAAATTCTGATATTCAGATACTATATAAAAATGCTTCGTTATCGCGTAATATCAGTAGAGCTCCAGGTAGTTTGGAAATGAAATTTGGATAAATTGTCGTAGCGTTGAAACGAGCCCAAGAAAGGAGAAGAATAAATAATCGATATCTGTATCGACCTGATGTATTGTGTAAATTGCAATCACCTGGCGAGTTTTCATCAGCATCGTATTTTTCTAAATTACGCACACGAAATTAATGATACGTACCGGATGAACGGCTTTGTTTTCAGTTATTGAAAAATGAGATCGGCAAGCGGTATCGATTTATCTCCGATTTGTTCGTTCTTTAGAAAATAATTTTCTGTTCTCTGTTTCGTTAAATTTAACGATGACACAATTACGGTATATAGCTAATTAGTGTAGGTACAATAATGTCCGTACGAACAGTAAATCAATTGAAACGTGTCCTTATAGTGTACAATCGAAGTCAATATTTGCCTACGACGCCGCGTAATTAGCGTCGATGAAAAAGAAGAAATAAAGAAAACGGACGATTTCACGCCACGCCGATATTTAATCTAAAACGAAATCGATGAAGATTTTCAAAAGAGGCATATAAAATATACACGCACGCCTGAAAATACACACGACGGTTATACAAATTGCGTTTGATCAATTAGAGGAATACGGTAGTAAAATCAATATTAATATTAACATAAATAATGATAATGATAGGGTTAGGTAAAAGACATAAAAAAAATTTAAAAAAATAAATTAATAAAATTATATTTCAAGCTTCGATGATCGAATTCAGGTTTATTCAAGGAATCGAATAAAGTTTGCACGAGAAAAATTGATTTTTATCGATTGCACGTTGCAATGTAATTAATCATCGTAACGAAATGCATTTCCCGTTGTTACAAAGCTCGATCCTATCGCGTCAATAACCGAAAAAAGTAGCCATTACTTATAATTCTATATTTCGAAGTATGTATACATATTATACAATATTGCATACAAATTTATAAAATATACGACATAATACGGGGAATATAGATATACATACGTGAAAGGCAATTTAAAAAATTTCTATACGGCTGTTATAACTCGACAAGATAATGTTTCTGGATATAAAAGTGTTTTTGTATAATTCAATGTTCTTTCTTTCACCCTCGTTTTTCCATGGTGGATGAAAAACTGTTTCTAATCGATACGTCCACCGAACCTTTCGAATATTCACCGTGAACTCGTAACGAAGTATACATTAAACTTATCCATATTATGTAAGCATACGGGAGACGTAAATTATTATATATCGGAGATTATTATGTATTATAATGAATATTTAGTATCTATATCATATTCATTTACATATAAATTTATGTCAGATTTTTCGTGATATGCGTAAATCGAGGATTTTTCATTCCGGTTACGATCTTGTTCGGCATGTTCATTTGTTGAGGCGATATTTATTTGATATAAATTTACAACAGACCGTAACCGACAATACGAATCCTCATTCTATTGCGTAGATGAAATGGAAAAACTTAGACACATATTATGTATTCAATTGTGTATTTGAAATGTTCAAACAATAAAGCTATATTGCCAACTGGTAAGCACAAACGCACCCTAATATAAACATGATTCGTATCGTAAACTTCTCGTTGTAGAACCGGCACGAGTTTCATAGCGACAGTTCTCAACGGTATTCCAAGTGTAACAGTTCTGAATCAACCTTTACAGCGACGGAGTTTATATTAGAGTTGCCCAGAGGACGGATCTTTGAGTGAAATTTAATTTTCTATTTGTACAGAGTCAATGAACTCTGATAATAAAACTCATTTTGAATCGTTCAAGGAGTAATGTGCGTAATCAGAACGACCTCAAATTATTGGATTCCAAGCATTATATTTTTGTTAGAACATAGCATTTTTTTTTTGTAAAACTACGCTTACTGATATTACTTTAAATTGATTATCATTTTTTAATGTAATTTTTGTTATTGTGCATAAATCTAAATTACGAGTCGAATCGTTTAATAACCTTCTAACCATCGCTCGACACTTCAACGGCGTTCTATTAAAAAATTTGTACATTGTTGAGTAGTTCATCCGGTGTCTAGTCGCCGCGGATCACGCAGAGCCAAATTTAATTGCGTTAATTAATTCCCACTGAGGATAGACAGTGATTTCGAGAACTATCAAGGGAGGAGAATTCATTGTCAATCCAAAGTGAGTCTTGGAACTTGGCGTCAAATTGCATTGCCGGTTGGTTTGATTTTCACCGGATAACCAATATTTGAATCAAATTCATCAAATAATAACGCCCAGATATTGACTGTTAATAACTAGCGGTACTACGTTGCACGTAAGAAACTACAAACAATTTACAGGCCTCCTGTTGAAAAATTGCTAAACTTTTTTCCAGCAGCAGAGTGCTCTTTGACTATCGGGCGCCTCTCCGAACGGCGTTGAACCGTCAGAAGCGACGTATTTGTTGACCTGGTAGTCCAGTAAGACTTCGTAGTGATAGACATCAGTCGCCAATTGCTGTCAGGATAAATTGGTAAGTTAGTTTTACATTTGGCAACTAGATAGAGGTGTTATTTTCTATATTCTCGTAACGTTCCATCTTAAAGTTTTAGATACGGAGAAGGAAATGAAACTCCAAAAGCCAATCACCTGCGTAAGCGGGTTGACGTTTGTTGCTAATATTCCAGCAAAGCCCTTCTGCCTGGCTACTCTGATCATATGATCCTCCATCTCCTTTACGAGAGCGACATTCTCAGCTGTAGTGACACGGCTGTTGGTTCCAATCATGAAGCCGTGAAAAATCTGTCCCTTTCCCTTGGGTAGCTGTCCCTCTCGGATCGGCTCTTCAAGGTACTCGAAAAAGTCGAATATCACCGTCATCATCGAATTTATCGTCACCTCAGGCTCGTCTCTCGCGTCGAAATTCAACGTAACTCCTAGCGCCTCGCCAGACGTGGATTTCAGTACGAAACTCAATCCCTGCTCCACCAGAGGATCCCAAAGCTTGTGTATCACTTCGGAGAAATGTTCTCTGGTAATGACAGGTGGCAACCACTTTTCCAGGTCGGATGTCCTGTGATAACTGTCGGTGATCATCCTGGATTTCAAAGGTGAGGACAGATTAGGTTTATTCCGAAGGAACTCAATCATCGCGAGAGCTTTTCGATCGACGGAATTGATATGCATACTCACTCGATAACGTCATTTCTATGTGAGTCATTAAGCTCCTCGAGGACGTAACGTTCTCCATCTTCGGACGGAGGCTCATCGAAGTCTGATTCCGAGTCGATCCTCATCCTCCGCAGTATCTCTCCCATGTTCTTCGCGCGTATGAAGTCAGTTATTCCGATGCGGTAGCCTTGGTCAAGAAGTCTGGTGACGGTGTAGACCGAATTCAAAGAGTTTCCCCCCAGATCGTAAAAGTTCGCGTCGATCGTCACCGCGGCTCGAGCGCTACTTCCGATCACCGATGCTACCGTGGGAAAAAGGACGCGGGCTAAAGGAAGAAGAGGCGGCGGGACATTTTCGTAGTCGCAATCGACGGCGATATCCTTTTCTGCGTAACAATGTGAATAAGAAGTTGAAGAAAAAGTGAAGTCGTGATTCAGTTTTCGATATCTTAGGATTATTTTTTCCTCACCGCTGCTCATCAATTCGTATCGCTTCAAAAGCCTCTGTCTGTCAGCCTTTCCGTTTTCCAATAACGGAATGGAATCGATCACTATGACATGCGGTATCATGTGAGGAGGTAAGATGGTGCGGAGATGAGATTCAATATCTGATCCGGAAACACGGGTGTTGTTTTTAACCGTCACGTACGAAACGAGAGCCTGTAACAGGGTCAGCAATCCGTCAGAGTGAACAAAACTTGAACACTATACGGCACTATTCGTGTACTCTTGACTAAACTCGATCAAGGAGCAGGATTGTTAGTATTTCTATTACCAGCATCGATGTTTCTTTGTCAGTATGATGAGAAATGTATTTCGCAATGTCTCTGAAAGGTTTTTACGCTCTTTGTACTCTTTTTCTCTTTTCATTTACCTGCGAAAGTTCACCGGGTTTGAAACAGAGGACGACCGCTTTGTCGATGGCAGGAGATGCCAGGACAGCTTTTTCCACTTCTGCGATGTCGACCCGATGTCCTCGGACCTTAATTTGGTTGTCCATTCTGCCTTCGTAAATTAATATGCCTTTCACAATCCTTGCGTAGTCACCGGTACGATAAATCCTCGAGTATTCTGCAGGTGGAATAGTAACTTTATTATTTTTCCACCAACACCGGTTCACTTCATATTTCGCTTACTTCGGGCAGAAATAATTCGGGTGTATCCGAAGCCAATAGTTGACTATATGTCAATCATACGTTCACAAATGCTCGCTAAATTGTTCATTCTTTGTCGGTAACGATGTACAAGTCGACTGTGGATTGACTTTTAGTCAAAATACAGTCAAGCAAAACTTCGAAATTGCTGGTGGCAAAACTTTGTAATTATTAGTAACAAGTTTCGAAAGAGTTGTTCTAATTTTTTACTTTTGGGAACAAGGCTGCTGAGGCCTGGTTATAATTACCGGAATTCGAAGCCGCCATTTTGAATCCCTAATATCAAATTTTTTAATTCTTCTTTCGAATTTGGATTCAGTGACCCCCGAAATGGAAGTGTATCAATTTTCGCCCAAATCCATTGAGAAATATCAGAGTTATTACAAAAAGGTTTATGCGTGATCCGTTAACGGTCAACCGATCAAGTAGTCCAATATCGACAAGTGTGTTACTCTGGGTATCGGATAGCTTGCAAAGAAAGGCATCGAGTACATGTCCGTGTCTTTCATTTACTCACCTGGATCCGAAGAATGTGGATTGTCCACGAAACGATGCGGATCCCTTCCTTTTACGTAACCGGCCGCCAAGTATTTCCCTGCGCAAACCACCTCGCCCAATTCTCCTGGCGGCACGAGTTGCAGCTTCTTATCCACAACATATAGAATGCAGTTCTCTGCCGGCTTACCTTGGAAACGGAATTAAAGATTTCTGGATAATATTCGAGCCATGTTCATTCGGTGATTGAAAACTCTCGGCTTACCAATCGGTACTTTGTCCAGACCCTTGAGCTGTTTAGGGTGATTGATCAAATGATATGTGACATCGCCCGTAAGCTCAGTGCCACCCCATAAATTGGCCAACGTGTGTTCGCCTGATGGGAATGTGGCCAAGAATTGTTCGGCCACTGGAAGAGGTAAGACTTCGCCTGAACAAATCCAGAGTTTCAAGTTTTTAAGGAGATGCTTGTCCTGCTGCATGTCCAGATACATCAGGATAGTCCTTAACAATGACGGGACTTGTGCCAGCCGTTCGATCTGCAGAAACAGTTCGATAGTCAGGTATTTCAAGGTCAAAGGAAAGGAGAGTTTCGTCTTCTTTCCGAATCTCGTTTCACGTGGCCGAATCTTCTGATTCGGATCGTTTAATCACCTTGTGTTTCTCCAAAAGTTGAACGAGCCTCTGAGGGTCCCTTGTGATGTGCTTTGGAACAACGACGATGCACCTTCCCTGAAGCAAAGGGCCCCAGATTTCGGGCACACTGTCGACGGAAGTCACAGTTGCTTTGAAAACGCATCTTTCCTCTGTCGGCGAATAAGGTATCACATTCCACTGCCAGCGAAGCGAATTTATCAGAGTATCGTGGAGCAGTTTAACGCCTGGCGAAAAATGCAGAAATTGAATCCTTCTTATTCGTTCCGAGAAATTTCCTTTTTTGAAACCTTCGAGCTCACGTGAGCTCGAATTTCAGCCAAATCACAATGTACTTGCCTTTCGGCACCCCCGTGCTTCCCGAAGTGTATAAAACGATCGCCAGGTCTTGACACGCGTCCAAATCCATGTTCTGTGTCGACTCGTTGCTGGCTTCTTCCAGAAGCTTCTCGTACGTGATGGCAGGTGTGCCCTCGTATATTGTCATGTCGGCTGAAACGAATCAACAGAATAGATGAAAATTATTCAGAGTCATGAGGCACGCTTAGACGAGAGATTCTCTGGACCACTTTTCGCATACGAGTCATTGCCTGTGAACTTTTGGCTTCTATAAACGCATCTCACGTCCTGCGGATTCTTTACCTCCGTTAATTGCTAGAACTGAGATTTCGTAACATGAAAACGCTGAGAAGAGGAATTCGAAAATTCTTTTTCCAACGTAGAAAGAGAAAGTTGTAGGTATGGGTGTTGATCGTAGTTGTTCATTCCGAATCTCGCATTATGATTTTAATTTGTCAATCTTAAACCTGGTGTATCCAACGCTTATTTCTCGAACCTCAGAGACAAGTCAATTTGTAAGCTGCGAGGAATCTACCATCGATTCCACTTTCCACAATGGATCGTCCCTCACCTCCTTCTTCGGTGACCACGATGAGGGGCTCAGCCTCGGTGAGAATGTGCCTAACCCTGGGAACCGGAAACTCTGGATCCAGGGGAAGGTAGGCCATCCCGGCCTTCAAGGTAGCCAGCAAGAGGGTCGGAAGTCGGTCCGTAGGCCGCATCGAAATCGCCACGATTGCATCAACGCCGTTGATCGAGGATCGACGACAGCGTTTCGCCAGGACTCGTGACAGCTGATTGGTCCTCGCTTCGAGCTGACTGAAAGTCAACCTTGTTTCTTCGCCACGCTCATCTGTAAGGTGAGCATTACCCGTTAGTCAAAATCTACACATTTTTCCCACTTACCTGACGGGTAAAAAAACACTTTCTTATCATTGAATGCTCACTCAGTCAACATTTCTTTACCCTGAAAAGTAGAGCTTTATTCTTAGAAATGAGTCAAAACGTATGTCTACAAAAATTTTGATGCCAAGACTTCACGCAGTTCAGGATTCTCCGTCATTTTGACAAAGTGATTGTGTGACACGTGTCACAGGATGAATAAACTCACCTTCGTAGATAATTGCCGTGTGATTTGGATTGTTGACCGCCACTTGAGAGAATACTTTGTGACTGAAAACCTCCTCATTGCTTCTGTCGACAGTGTTCCCCTTGAGAATTGACGGCTCTTCCAACGAACTCATCTATAGTTGATATCGGTTAATCGAATGATACGAAACGTTTGTTGCTTAAATTTTGGAAAAATAAACAGTTTAGTAATTTCAGTGATCCAACTCGTGGTTTTCCTGGTGGTTTCTCTAGGATTTTATGGTGTTGCAAAAATGATCAATCTCTTGAGTGGTAACAAAAATTTCACTGTTCATGCCCTAAATGCGGAAAAAAGTATTCAAGTTCGGATTCGTTATTGCGGCATCAAAAACTCTCGAGTACCGATCAAGTTTCATGCGATTCAAATCAATTTTTGCATTTTTGTCCACCATATTGATTCCGGCATTTCGAATTTCTCAATTTTCAAGGCGGATTCGTAATCAAGGATCGCGACAACTCCCGTCTATCAATCGTCATGCGAATCGAGTAAATCATTATGTAACTGTCCGCAATATTGGATTCGCCATTTTGAAGTTCTATCATTCGAGGGCATATTTGCACTGAACTCTCACCGACCTCGAAAACATCCACGTGACAAATTTCGCGAAAATCGTCCAAGCCATATGTGTGCGATATAGCTTCGATGCCGTTCAAAGGCCAGGTTCAAATTTTACTAAAATTTATCAGAGCAACACAAATAAGTATTTTGAATTCACCTAATTGTGTGGTAAATTTATTGTATTTGTAAGTCGAATCATCAGTAAACATGTGGTGAACTCACTGTTCCGTATCGGAATAAAACTTTCAATACAGTCTAGGAAGTTCCATACAGAAATTTTTAACAGTTTACGCTTCAAAGTCAGAAACTAACCGCAAGCTTAACGAGGAATCGTAGATAGGTGAACCCCTTGGATGTTGATCGAAGGGTACCGAAATTGAGAAACCACCCTGTCAGGTCCTTTCTTTAGGGGTCGTTTTCACCCCTTGAAACCGTTTATAAGCACATGAAAATAAATACGGGTCTCTTAGTTGTCGATGCACTACAGAATGTCTGAATTAGATCAAAAGCAGCGGAGCTGAACTTGCCTAGGATTCCTTGCGAGTCTCGGTGATAATTCAATTACGGTTAATATCGATTCCCAGTTACGTGTTTAACAAATCTCAAACAATATTAATGCAATGCATGAGATACTGTATGAAGAAAATAAGACTTACCCTGGTCTGATGAATCAGATTCAATGCTGCTAGTGAATCTTATCTAGCAAATTGCTCTACCGTGGAGCTCTGTTATGTTGACTCGTCGCTGGGCGATCTCGCTATGCTGGAAATTAAGCTTGTATTTGAAACGATATGGTATAATCTGTTAATAAACGCTATACTCTCGAGAAGTACAAGTCACGAATTCTCATTATCATTCCGCTAGTATTCACAAGTGACGTCTGCGTAAACTGGTTTGTAACTATGAGCTTGAGAGTAAAACGCACACCAGCCTTTCACATCTGATTATTTTTCATCGAAATTAAAAATTACCGAATCTTTTAGGAAATCTATACAATGACGTCGCAAGACGGGTGATTTATTCATAATACACACGTATTGTGGCAGTAATCGATTCCAATTAAGTACTATGAGGCATTCAAAGTGATTTCAAATATATTACTTATCAGATGTTTCGGATGTACCCATTGGAATATTTATGCAACTTCACGCTGCAGTAATCCGAGGTATCTTGACATAATTTTCAATATTATGCAATCAGAAACAGGTTTCCTCATTTATTCCAAGTAATCGGAACAAGTATAAACAATTCTTCGTACTACATTGCAGCCTACTGTGGGTAAGCTGAAACCAGATTCCTTAATTTATTCCAGACTACGGGTTCATTTTTGAACAACTTGTCTATTCAGCTGACCTTGATTCTGCCAGCTTAAGTCTTAATGCCACCACAATTTCCGCCTATAGTAAGATGCGCTGTAGGTCTATACACATTGATATATACGAACAACAATGATGAAAATTGTTTAATTTTTTCATTTGAATAAGTAAAAACCACAAGGCCGATTAAAAATTGCAAAATCAATTTATACTCAAGCTGCGAAGTGCCGATTGAGACTGAAATCATTGGAATCCCTCAATTCATCGTGGAGACACCGTAATTTTTATTTATTTTTTATCTTCATTCTCATAACTCAAAAACTACTCAATTCATCAGCCCCAAAATTTGATCAGTTCTAAGTGAAGCAAAGTCCTGTCGATTGAAACCGAGATCATTAAAATCCGTTGATTTGTTCCCGGGATTTCGTCGGATAAAAATTGGTTACACACAAGTCTTGATACCTTGAAAAAGGCCTGTCGTCGAGATCCTGTAAAAACTCGACGTTTTATTTTCGGGGTGATAATAATTATTCTTGCAACAAAAAAAGCGGAATGTTAAGAAAATACTTGCGTGGTCTTTGAAGAATCGGAAGATTATTTAGATTTACAAAATAGATCCTCAAAATTTTTATTATATTCATTCACTACAAAGAGTCTAGCCGAATAAGTATGTCGAGAATCACTCGGAAGATTTTCGGCGGAAAATCGAGGCGAAAGATTCGTCATTCAATGAAACTCGTTTCGACCAAATTCGACAATCCTCTGGCCTTCCTCTCCATCGCGAACTGTTTTTTATTTTTATAAACTATTTAGTGTGGTAAATCCAAGTAGAAAACAAATGATGTTTTTTTCGTATTTTCAGTACGATAAAATAGACAAGCACTTATCATCATTTTTTAGGGAAAGCGTAGGTTCGAAGTACACAACTTCTCATTTCTACAGATGATTCCCAATGTTGCGCGATTCTCTATCAAAAAAAGAAAAAAAAAAATTAATACCTGTCATTTCACTCGTTTGCCTGGATCATTCGGTACCTGAGTATTGGTGTCAATGGCCAATTTATTTCACCTTCAGGTGTTTTCACCTTTCACCTCTTACAAATACGCGTACAGTCAAATGAATTCGTACAAAAACGGACCTCGAGATCTCATCCTGAGGTAGCCTTGAATGTGTCCCAATATCGAATCGAAAGGAACGGTGATTGAATTTTTATTATTATTCACATAGCACTTTTTTGCTAACGTGCTACGATTTGATCGAAACTTGAATTACGCTGTCCTAGAATTTCCGGAAATCATCGAAAGAGCGTTGAAGATACTTTTCACAGGATCATACTCGGCCGAAATGATGGATGAGGACAGCAACATTAAACACGGAATAAGATAATTGTATCGATCGATACTTACGAAATGGTTCGTATTGTTTATTCAGTGAGCAAAATTTTCCAGTTCCAACGTGCAATAGAATTTCGGTACTAATAGTAACTTCGGTACCATTTTTGAATGATTCAAAGCGGATGACGCGAGGGAATCGAACCCATATTTCGGATTGTTACGACGAATCAAACGGTCGAGACTTTAATAACACTGTACATTTTATTATTTTACCGTCAACAATGACCATACCCAACAAACTTCCTGACGAACGCAATTTCTGAACAAATCTGCAACATGCACCTACAGTATAACATTAATAATATATATAATAACATTATATAATTGTAACATTTTGAGGAATTTTCATTATACGACCTGCTGACGTATTTCTTTTGAATGTATATTGCAGCAGACAGTTTTTCTACGTTCGACAAATTTACAGACAAGTGTGGAAAGATTTTTCCAGCTCACAACTGCGTCTTTCGATCCGTTTTAGGTGCAATATCTCTTTAATAATATCGTTGTCGGATTGAATTCGTAGTCACGATCACATGCATGTGTTTACTGTTAATAAACGGACCCAGTGCGTTGCATGTAAGGAGCTAGAAATAATTCACAGAGCCGCCGTTGAAAAATTTCTACACGCTTTTCCAGGAGCATAATACTCTTTGACTATCGGGCGCCTCTCCGAACGGCGTCGAACCGTCAGACGCGACGTACTTGTTGACCTGGTAGTCCATCAAGACGTCGCAGTTGTAGATACCAGTCACCAGTTGCTACACAGATAGATTTGTAAATTAGTTTGATGTTCGATCATTGGAAATAAGTAGTATTTTCTCCAGAAGCTCTATTTTCATACCTCGTTTGCTCAAATTTCAAAATAAACAACGAGCAATCAAACTCCATAAGCAAGTCACCTGTGTAAGAGGGCTGGTGTTTGTTGCAAACACGCCGTCAAAGCCCTTCTGCCTGGCGACTCGAAACACATGTTCCTCCATCACCCTTACGAGAGCAACATTTTCAGCCGAAGTGAGTCTGCTGTTGGTTCCCATCATGAAGGAGTGGAAAATTTGTCCCTTTCCCTTCGGGAGTTGTTCTTCCAGAATCGGCCTCTCAAGGTACTCCAAAAACTCAAGTGTTACCATCAGCTTCGAATTTATCGTCACCTCAGGCTCGTCTCTCGCGTTCAAATTCAACGCGACGCTCAGCGCCTCGCCTGACGTCGATTTCACTACGAAACTCAATCCTTGCTCCACCAGAGGATCCCAAAGCTTGTCAATCAGTTCCGAGTAATCTTCTCGGTTAATGCCAGGCATCAACCACTTATCCAGGTCAGCTTTCAGGTAAAAACTGTCCGTGATCATCCTGTATTTCAAAGGTGAGAATAGATTAGATTTATTTCGAAGGAACTCAATCATCGCGAAAGCTTTTCGATCGACATAATTGATATGCATACTCACTCGATAACGTCTTTTCTATGTGAGTCATTAAGCTCCTCGAGGACGTAACGTTCTCCATCTTCGGACGCAGGCTCATCGAAGTCTGACTCCGAGTCGATCCTCATCCTCCGCAGTATCTCTCCCATGTTCTTCGCGCGTATGAAGTCAGTTATTCCGATGCGGTAGCCTTGGTCAAGAAGTCTGGTGACGGTGTAGACCGAATTCAAAGAGTTTCCCCCCAGATCGTAAAAGTTCGCGTCGATCGTCACCGCGGCTCGAGCGCTACTTCCGATCACCGATGCTACCGTGGGAAAAAGGACGCGGGCTAAAGGAAGAAGAGGCGGCGGGACATTTTCGTAGTCGCAATCGACGGCGATATCCTTTTCTGCGTAACAATGTGAATAAGAAGTTGAAGAAAAAGTAAAGTGGTGATTCAGTTTTCGATATCTTAGGATTATTTCTTCCTCACCGTTGCTCATCAATTCGTATTGCTTCAGTAGCATCTGTCTGTCAGTCTTTCCGTTCGTCAATAACGGAATCGAATCGATCACTATGACTTGCGGTATCATGTAAGGCGGTAAAATGGTCTTGAGATAAGATTCAATCTCCAATCCAAAAATACGGGTGTTGTATTTAGCCGTCACGAACGAAACGAGAGCCTGTAACAGGGCGAGCAATTCCTCATAGTGAATAAAGCTCAAACACTATCCGGCATTATTCGTGTACTCTTGACTAGACCAGAAAATTCTTAGTATTTCTATAACCAGCATCTCAATTTCCTTGTTGCTATAATAAGAAGTGCATTTCGAAATGTCTTCGAAAGGTTTTTATGCTCGCTGCAATGTTTTTCTCCTCCTATTTACCTGCGAAAGTTCACCGGGCTTAAAACACACGACGACCGCTTTGTCGACGGCGGGAAACGCTGCGACTGCTTTTTCAACCTCTGTGAGGTCAACCCGATGTCCTCGGACCTTCACTTGGGTGTCCATCCTCCCATCAAAAATCAATATACCGTCCACAATCCTCGCGTAGTCACCGGTACGATAAATCCTCGAGTATTCTGCAGGTGGAATAGTAACTTGGTTATTACTCAAGTAACACCCGGTCGATTTCGAAAATTTCTCGGTCGAAAGTCAACCGATCGAAGACTGACGAAGAAGGCATATTCGCAGCCAACGAAGCTCCCTACATGTCGACCGTACGTTTACGAAATAATGTCCGCTAAGTTGTCATTTTAGAGTCAATTACAACGACCAAGTCAACTATAAATTGACTTGTCGTAAAAATATCGTCAAGCCCAACGTTGAACTTAGTACAGTTACCGAAATCTGTTTTATGCCATTACGTTCTTTACGGCAAGTCCCGGGTACAATATCTAGTTTTTATTTTGATGTCGTCTTGATCTTGGTGACGTTTTTGAGGACATTTGCGGACGAATGAATCGGCACAGCTTCAATTTCTCGATCACCACGATTGACAGTCAAACAAATAGTCAGATTATGGTCAACATTACGACAATTGTGCTACCACGAACATCACGTAGCAGGGAAGAAAAGAATCAAGTCCATTTCTTTCATTCGCTTACCTGGATCCGAAGAATGTGGATTGTCCACGAAGCGATGCGGATCCCTTCCTTTTACATAACCGGCCGCCAAGTATTTACCTGCGCAAACCACCTCTCCCAATTCTCCTTGCGGCACGAGCCGCATATTCTTGTCCATAATGTAGACAATAAAGTTGTCTACCGGCTTACCTTCGAAATGAAACAAAATAATTCTCTTACACCTTATGCCGATCCTCTATCTTCGGATAAAAAGTGAACCGTGACTATTCGGTGATTGGAAACTCTGCTCACCAATCGGTAGTTTAGAAAGACCCTGGAGCTGTTTCGGATGATTGATTAAATGGTATGCAACATCGCCCGTGGTTTCTGTGATACCGTACATATTGACCAATGTGTGTTCACCGGATGGAAATGTGGCCACGAACTGTTCGGCCAATGAAACCGGTATGATTTCGCCTGAACATATCCAAAATTTCAGGCTCCGAAGGAGTTGCTTGTCCTTTTGCATATCCAGGTACATAAGAAGAGTCCTCAACAATGATGGTACTAGCACGAGACGTCCGATCTGCAGAAAACAGTTCGGTAATCAGGTAATTCAAGGTCAAAGAGAACAAAACGTTTGGTTTCCTTCCAGACCCTCGTGTCACGTGGTGGAAACTTGTGTTTCGAAACGTTTAATCACCTTGTGCTTATCCAGAAGCCGAACGAACCTCTGAGGGTCTCTTGTGACGTGTTTTGGAACAACGACGACGCTTCTTCCCTGAAGCAAAGGGCCCCAGATTTCGGGTACGCAGTCGACGAAAGTCAATGAAGTCTTGAAAGCGCAGCTCTCCTCTGTCGTCGAATAAGGCATAGCACTCCACAGCCAGCGAAGCCAATCCATCAGAGCCTCGTGGAACAGTTTAACGCCTGATTGAATGGCAGAAGTGGAATTGTTCAATTTCACCCCGACAAATTACTTTCTCTCAAATCTCCATTTTATCGACAACTCGGTACGAAGCGTGATTACAATGTACTTGCCTTTCGGCACCCCCGTGCTTCCCGAAGTGTATAAAATGATCGCCAGGTCTTGACACGCGTCCAAATCCATGTTCTGTGTCGACTCGTTGCTGGCTTCTTCCAGAAGCTTCTCGTACGTGATGGCAGGTGTGCTCTTGTACATTGTCATGTCGGCTGAAACGAATCAACAGAACAGATGAAAATTATTCAGAGTCATGAGGCACGCTTAGACGAGAGATTCTCTGGACCACTTTTCGCATACGAGTCATAGCCTGTGAACTTTCGGCCTCTATAAACGCATCTCACGTCCTGCGGATTCTTCACCTCTGTTAATTGCTAGAACTAAGATTTCGTAACATGAAAACGCTGAGAAGAGGAATTCGAAATTTCTTTTTCCAGCGTAGAAAGAGAAAGTTGTAGGTATGGGTGTTGATCGTAGCTGTTTATTCCGAATCTCGCTTTTCGATGTTAATTTGTCAATCTTAAACCTGGTGTATCCAACGCTTATTTCTCAAACCTCAGAGACAAGTCAATTTGTAAGCTGCGAGAAATCTACCATCGATTCTACTTTTCATAATGGATGGTCCTCACCTCCTTCTTCGGAGACCACGATGAGGGGCTCAGCCTCGGTGAGGATGTGCTCAACCCTGGGGGCCGGAAACTCTGGATCCAGGGGAAGGTAGGCCATCCCGGCCTTCAAGGTAGCCAGCACAAGAGTCAGAAGTCGGTCCGTAGGCTGCATCGAAATCGCCACGATGGCATCAACGCCGTTGATCGAGGATCGACGACAGCGTTTCGCGAGGACTCGTGACAGCTGATTGGTCCTCGCTTCGAGCTGATTGAAAGTCAACCTTGTTTCTTCGCCACGCTCATCTGCAAGGTGAGCATTACGCGATAGTCAAAATCTACGCACTTTCTCCACTTGCCTGATGAGTAAAAAAACACTTTCTTATTATTGAATGCTCACTCACAAGGAAGGTCACCTTACTGTACCCCCACAACCTGGGTCAAAAAAATTATATTTTGTAGTTCACACCAAAGTATGAACCCTCAAAAAAAATTAGCGGCCCACTCGCATATTTAAGGGGTGAAATTAATTCTCAAAAATCGGTGGTTTTTTCGTTTTTCGCTGATATCTTCGAAACAAAAATAGATACGTCAAAAGTTTAAATAGCAAAGTTGTTCATTTTTTAGTGCTCTGCAATAGTATGTAGTCGAAAATTGGAAACAATTTTTTTATTTATTTTTTTCAAAGAAGTGTTTTTTAATACATTTTTCGTCATTTGATCACTGAAAAAGTTCTTATTTCGCCTGAAAATTAAACAAGGTTGACAAATCCGTCAAACGGAATCAGTTTACATTTATATATAGGTTTAGTAAATCCAAATATGCTATTCCACCCTTATCGTAAAATACTCATAAATCTTTTACATCTAATTTAGTTTTGTGCATCCATTTTAGTACAAGCGAATAAGTATCACATGATTTTTTTTTCATTTTATATAAAACTTTATTTAACATGCATGTCGTCTTTTTATTTACTAGAAACCTTTAATTCATATATTATATAGCTATTAAAATGTCTAGTAAAATCATGACAGGAAAAAAAGCAGACAATGCACTTATCTGTTTCTTCATTTCGTATTATGGAATGTATTCATTGCAATAATGATACTCCTCAAAGAAGTGTTTGAGAAACAAAGATTTTTTGCACCACGAACATGTTATAACAGCTGAATCACCACAAATGTGACATCGTGGTTCCGAATTATCTCCAAAACCAAACGTCACCGGATTGATGAACTCAGGGGGTGTTTTTTCTGTGTACCCATTTTTGTACCATGCATATTTAAGCATATTAATATAACGCGGGGAAGACAGTTGATTGTGAACAAGTGACTGCAGTTTGATGATGTTATTCCTTAAATGCAGATTTATATCGCTACCGGAAAGAATTACTATATCTGAAGAATGCCGAACAAAATTTTTCCATATTCGAAAACCAAACACATCTAACGGTTGTATTTGTCCTGTTGTCCCTTTTGGAATAATTTTTAATACAATTTTTTTGTTAGGAGGAGTTACCGCATCAACTACTTCTGAACAGTGTCCACTCCAGGAGTCGATTAAAAGCGCACTGTTGTCGCCAACATTTGCAAAATAGATTTCGGTTAGCCACTGCTTTAAATGATCTGTCGAAAAAACGAAAGAAATATTTTATTTGATTTGGTTCGCAATATTTAATATGCCACAAGAATGTATAATTTAAATAGTTCTTACCTGATGTTAACTTTCCAGATTTCGATGCCGAAACAAAAACGTTTGTGGGTTTGAACAACGTTTTTTCTACGCGTGGGCCAAAGTCACGACCGATTTCTTTTAATACAAGATATAACGGTGAAAGTGATTTTCCATCGGCGGATATCGTTGGTTGAATCGTATAACAATGAGTTGTTGAAGATATCGATTGAACAACGCATTCAATTTCTTTTGATCCTTGGTTTGCAAGAGTGCGACCAGAATGCATTTCAAATTGAAATCCACTTTGATCTGAATTGTAAACGTTTTCCAGACCAAAGTCGTTGATCACAGATTTAATGTTATTTGTAAACTCTTCAGCTGTTTTTTTAAGATTTTTTGAGTCTTCTAAAGTTTTCGGGTGATAAATTTTGTAATTTTCCGAGACGTAATGCGATGTGCTTTTTTGAACTTATTCACACATTTTTTTGACGCTTTGAATCGTGCATCGGAATTCATGAAATTTTTATGTGCGGTCAAAGCTCATCGTCGCAAATCAATATCGTGTACTATCTTGCCACATTCAGTTGCTTCAACGAAGCGATTTAAAGTATATTGAGATATCTCATTTAATTTTTACTTCAAAAGTCCCACCTTTATTGATTTGATGAGCCCAACGCTTGAACTGTGTTTTAGAAATCACTTTTTTAAAACGGTGTGCAACTGTACGAATATTTAAATTTTTTGTTTTTCCACTTCTCAAAAACTCCACAGCTTTCTTGTTGTAATCGAATGAAATCTCATCTTCATTTTTTGTACATTGAGAGTCATCTGCCTCATCAGATGAAATTGAATCCCATTCCAATTCACTGTCTTCTATACTTTCAGGCTCATGGTGTTTGAATTGTTCTTGAAATTCCAAGCTTTCGTCTTCTTCAATTTCGATTCTCGCGTATGTGCTTATGCTTTCAATTAAAAACTCTTTAATTGTATCTGCTAATTTTATTTCATTCTCATTCAGCCAAGAGTCAGTTTATACAGAGCCTCATTATTTTCTGATATGACGGTATTAAACATCTCAGATAGGATATCATGAAAAAATAAAACGTATTTCAAACAGTCGACCTCACAGTTTGATTATGATAAGAACGTGTAATTAGTGCAAATCTACAAAAAAAATTGCGTTTGAAAAAATAACTCTCCGGTTCCATGACCTCTTGAGACGTAAAAAACCAATGTAGATTGATATCATTAAATGTGGAGTCGGAACAATTACGTTTTATTATGAAATGATAGAGAAAGATGTGTAAAAAACCCGTTTTTTTATGAAAAAAAAAACAAAAATATTCTATATAATTTCCGACTACACAATATTGCAGAGCACTGAAAAATGAACAACTTTGCTATTCAAACTTTTGCCGTATCTATTTTTGTTTCGACGATATCAGCGAAAAACGAAAAAACCACCGATTTTTAAGAATTAATTTCACCCCTTAAATATGCGAGTGGGCCACTAATTTTTTGTAAGGGTTTATACTTTGGCGTGAACTACAAAATATAATTTTTTTGACCCAGGTTGTGGGGGTACAGTAAGGTAATCTTCCTTGTCAGTCAACATTTCTTTACCCTGAATAGCAGAGCTTTATTCTTAGAAACAAGTAAAAACTTATTTCTACAAGAATTTCAGCGGCGAGACCTTACGCAGTTCAAGATCCTCAAAAATAATAACAAAGTGATTGTGCGATACGTGTCACTCGACGAACAAATTTACCTTCGTAGATAATTGCCGTGTGATTTGGATTGTTGACTGCCACTTGAGAGAATACTTTATGAATGAAAACCTCCTCGTTGCTTCTGTCGACAGTGTTCCCCTTGAGAACTGACTGATGTTTGGACGAACTCATCTGAATTTTACACCGATAAATCGCAAAACAATTAACATTTCCCATTTGAATTTCGAAATAGTAAAAACTGTGCTATTTCGTGGTTTTCACGGTAGTTTTTTCACGATTTGATGGTCTTGCACAAATTATTCAC
Source organism: Neodiprion lecontei (assembly GCF_021901455.1). NCBI lineage: Eukaryota > Metazoa > Arthropoda > Insecta > Hymenoptera > Diprionidae > Neodiprion > Neodiprion lecontei. Next base: position 4,613,470 of record NC_060262.1, read on the forward strand.
CCTTCGTAGTCACACCGGGTAAAATCGACCCATTGATCATCTTTCGGCCTAACGATAAATATCTAATAGTAACTGGGGTCAAACGAGACTTCAATCATAATATGCTTGGGGATTGAAGTGGGTATACACTATAAGTACGGAATCGACTTTTCGTACACAATTCAGAATCTTTAGATGACGTCCCACATCCTTTCGATCCTCACCGGACGGATAGTTGTCTCGTGATATTTTTTTTTTTTAAACCATGGAATTATTTAGAACTGTGACTACGAAGGGACAATGAAACGGTCAGGTGAAAAAATATGCAGATAAACAGATGTCAGACAAGTCTATTCGGTGTCAGACGGTTTAAAGTTTGGAACTTGGTTTGAGGCTGAGTGACCGTTAGATTACGTTGAATATCGATTCCCAGTTACGTGATTAACAAATCTCAAACAATTACAATGCAGTGTATAAGATTCTGGATGAAGAAAATAAGACTTACCCTGGTCGGATGAATCTGATTGAATGCTGCTACTAAATGTATTATCTAGCAAATTGTTTTATCGTGGAGCTCTTTTATGTTAACTCGTCGCCGGGCGATCTCGCTATGCCGGAAATTAAGCTTGAATTGAAAATGGTATAGTATAATATGCGAACAAGTGGTATACTCTCTAAAAGTAACGTCACGAACTCTCATTATCATTCCGCTAGTATTCGCAAGTAGCGTTTGCGTAAACTGGTTTTTAACTGTGAGTTTGTAGGTGTAGGACATAAAAACTGGCATGTGAGTTTTATCCCTGAATTTTTTTAACGCAAAAAAAAATTGTCGACAAAGAATTATTGTATCTTCTGGGAACTCTATGCAATAACGATGAAAGATGGGTGACTTGTAGATATTGCCCTTGGCGAAAATAATTTCTACACCAAATTACGAAGAATTGCCGACCGTAGAAGATCGTAGAAAATATTAGCAAATCGTAAGAAAGTGTAAAAGATTGTACATAATCGTGATAAATTGTTGTATTCTTCTTGGAAGAGTTGAAATTTCTATGAAAAATTATGAAAACTGCATATTGGAAGTAGATTAAATATTTCTTTTTTTTCCTAGAGTTTCGTAGAAGATTACTTGGATCAACGAAAAATTACGAATATCTACCACTTTTTGTGAAATATAATTTCAATTTTGGACCCGCACGTTACGAATTTTTTTTTTTCCGTACAATCGCGTCGAACTTTATAGAAAAGTGCAAATTGTGACGAAAAATTACGAAAATCTAGAATTTTCCTACGAAAACTGGTTACAATTTCGGACCTCAACCATCCACTAAACGTCGCATCTCTCTCACACGGAAATTTTATTGCAGAGAAGTTAAGTTCCGAGCAAAGTTTGGGTCTATATTCTCATCTTCTAAATACGATTTAGATAGATTTAGAGAATCTATCGTATACCTTAGAACTCATCGTATCTCAATTAGGTGAATCTTGAGAGAAAAAAATAACGACTAATAATACGATGATCCACGAAAAACTACGATTTTTGACTTATATCAAGTGCTATAAGTAAATGAAAATTACACTGATCTACGATAATGTGAGAAAGAGTACAATGTTTCACGAAAAAGTACAATAATCTACAAAGAAATATAGTTTTGTCCGAATATCAAGACCAAAAAGTCAAGGAAAATACGCTAATACACGGATAATCTACAAAAAAGTAGGATTTTATCACGAAAATGTACAATAATCTACAAAAAAAAATATGAAAAAGTACAATAATCTACGAGAAAATTCTATGCTTAGTTTTGACGCACGTGTCCAATTCGGAGTTTAGCGTAGAAATTATTTCTACCGAAGACGCGTATTATTAATAGTATTCGATTTCGATTACCACATCATATTAATGGTTATTCCTAAACGTTAACGGTATTTTTGGATGCCTTAGCTGTACCCATTAGACTAATTCTCTGAACTCGTGTAAAAGTCATCTGGGTTTAAACGATATCGTAATTCATTTGGAATTTCACTTCACTACAACCACGTTTCCTTATTTATACTTAGATATCGAAACAAGTTTAAGCGATTCTGCGTATTATGTGCTGAAGACGTATACCAGACTTATTAATTCATACCCAGCTTTACGTTGATTTGTAAACAAGATTATTACCGTCCGGCCTTGATGCTGAGAACCTGAAAAGATTCCGCTAGAACGAACTTTGAGCCCGTTAGACATTGAAGAATAAAATGTTTCAATTTTTTAAACATATCATTCAAATGATTGGGAAACCACACGACCCGTGATGTCCGAAATTCATTTAGTCCCAGGCTAAGGATAAGCGCGTCAATTGATACTAAAATAATCAAAATCCGTCAATCCATCTAGAAGAGATTGTCATTTTCATTTATTTTCATAATCGTCCGACGTTCACGATAAAGAACCTTGTTCCAAACTGGGCCCCTGATCTACACAAATGTTTTGTAAAGCGGCGCATGGTGCTAGTCGAGTATAACAACGACAAAAATATTTTAACTTGCGAACATGCGTGCTTTACAAGATATAGTTAATCGTAGTTCGTCAAAAATGGACTTTCGTCGGAGGTGTCAAGCGTTAAAAAAATGTTCTCTATGTGTTCGTTTCGTGACTTTAGACATTTTTATAGGTGCTTAACATATCTCAGTTACCAAAGTATCGTTAGAATGTGTGCACAACGTACCGCAGTACAGGAACCACAGTAAAACTTTCAATTAAAAAAAAGATTAAACACGTTCTGCAACTTGTGATATTAACCGGTTTATTGTTACGAGTTCTTGCAGTTTTTGTGCCAGAACTCGTAGCCACATACAACCGACCAAATAAGACAAAAATTGCTAGCCGGCGGGTTTTTTTCTGGGTGTCTGATTTCGTTTCAGAAGTTGTTTGTTGAATTAGTCATCCTTTGATCGATTGACTGGCAATGACGCGTGAATGCACAGAAAAAGAAAGCGGCTAGACTGATGATGACGCGTACATGCACATTTTTTAATAACTCTGTTAATTCTCGATGGATTTTGAAAGCAGGATTAAAAAATTCAATACCACGGATTCAATATATTATGGCAGCTGCAAAATACCTGTAATTAACAAAGGTCAAAGAGTGTAATAAATCTTTCGAAACCTGCAAAATAGAGGATCCAAAGTAGAGGCGGCACTACTTGAAAACCATAAAAGTACACCAAATGTTCAACTTGAATGCAATGAAAAAAAAACCCTATTTTATTGTACTTGAAACTACATTTTAACATTACTCGGAAATTAGATCGACCATTCCTGGTATTCTAAAAACTCAAATGTTACTTTTGATCGTTACCCACGCGTCCACGTAATATTGGTCCAACGTTGTTCCAACGGTGGCTTAACGTTAGTTTATACTCTTAACTTATTCGTAAGATTTGAACCTCATCCAAATAAATCTTATCAGAAAATTTTCACAGGAATATTGTGATTATGTTAGTTTAAGTACTGAAAAAGAGCTCCAACGGTCGGCGATGAGAGAACATGTGCAGGGACGTTTTGTTGTCTCTTCTCCGCGAAAGATTCCCAGCTCGCACACCATCGTCTTAGAATGTTGGAAGTTTTTTTTCTCCAGCCGTATACTATCAGATTCTCGAAACTAATATAAGGATATCTTGGTTAGACTTTTCTAGCTCGTTGGAAGAAAACTGAAATGATTAATGTTTGGATAAAACCTGTAGAGTTCCCTATCAAGAGTTGATGGGACTAAAATGTAATAAGTTTCAAGGGATTCCAATACATACAGGTAAGACTCTACAGAGATATACGACATCTCAGAACCATGGTTGTGAGTAATTAATTACTTTTGTAATGAAATTTTTGCTGGATTTTAGAAAGTGAAATACTATTCTTCGAACTCGTGGTACAGAATGTGAAGATTGGTGTGGCCCCGCAGTCTTCATTTCAATTTGGGCAATTGTCGTATACATAATATTGGTAGTGTACGATGATGCGTATTACTTTGAATGTTATGTCAGAGACAGGTTCCTTCATTCATTCCAATCCATCAAAACAAGTATAAACGATTCGTCGTACGACGTTGAAGCCTATTGTAGGTAAGCCATAACCAGATTCATTGATTTATTCCAGACTATAGGTTAAATTTTAAACAAGTTGTCTATTCAGCTGAACTTGATGCTGCCAGCCTAAGTCTTAATGCCACCACAATTTCCGCTAATAGTAAGATGCGCTGTCAGCCCATACACATTAACATATACGAACAGCAATGATGAAACTTGTTTATTTTTTCATTTGAATAAGTACAAACCACAAGGCCGATTAAAAATTCCAAAATCAGTTTATACTCAAGCTGCGAAGTGCCGATTGAGACTGAAATCATTGGAATCCCTCAATCCATCGCGAAGACACCATAATTTTTATTTATTTTTTATCTTCATTCTCATAACTCAAAAACTACTCAATTCATCAGCCCCAAAATTTGATCAGTTCCAAGAGAAGCAAAATCCTGTCGATTGAAACCGAGATCATTAAAATCCGTTGATTTGTTCCCGGGATTTCGTCGGATAAAAATTGGTTACACGCAAGTCTTGATACCTTGAAAAAGGCGTGTCGTCGAGATCTTGTAAAAACTCGACTTTTTATTTTCGGGGTGATAATAATTATTCTTGCAACAAAAAAAGCGGAATGTTAAGAAAATACTTGCGTGGTCTTTGAAGAATCGGAAGATTATTTAGATTTACAAAATAGATCCTCAAAATTTTTATTATATTCATTCACTACAAAGAGTCTAGCCGAATAAGTATGTCGAGAATCACTCGGAAGATTTTCGGCGGAAAATCGAGGCGAAAGATTCGTCATTCAGTGAAACTCGTTTCGACCAAATTCGACAATCCTCTGGCCTTCCTCTCCAACGCGAACTGATTTTTTATTTTTATAAACTATTTAGTGTGGTGAATCCAAGTAGAAAACGAATGAAGTTTTTTTCGTATTTTTAGTAGGATAAAATAGACAAGCACTTATCATCATTTTTAGGGAAAGCGTGGGTTCGAAGTACACAACTTCTCATTTTTTCAGATGATTCCCATTGTTGCGCCATTCTCTGTCAAAAGAAGAAAAAAAAATGAATACCTTTTATTTCACTCGTTTGCCTGGATCATTCGGTACCTGAGTAATTGGTATCAATGGCCAATTTATTTCACCTTCAGGCACGCTCTTACAAATACGCGTACAGTCGAATGAATTGGTACAAAAACGGACCTCGATATCTCATCCTGAGGTAGCCTTGAATGTGTCCCAATATCGAATCGAAAGGAACGGTGATTGAATTTTTATTATTATTCACATAGCACTTTTTTGCTAACGTGCTACGATTCGATCGAAACTTGAATTACGCTGTCCTAGAATTTCCGGAAATCATCGAAAGAGCGTTGAAGATACTTTTCACAGGATCATACTCGGCCGAAATGATGGATGAGGACAGCAACATTAAACACGGAATAAGATAATTGTATCGATCGATACTTACGAAATGGTTCGTATTGTTTATTCAGTGAGCAAAATTTTCTAGTTCCAACGTGCAATAGAATTTCGCTACTTATTTCTAATCCCGACGGTACTTTTATCAGATGTGCCAACACACCAGATCAGTTTACCATTTTTGAATGATCCAAAGCGGATGACGCGAGGGAATCGAAACCATATTTCAGATTGTTACGACGAATCAAACGGTCGAGACTTGAATAACACTGTACATTTTATTATTTTACCGTCAACAATGACCATACCCAACAAACTTCTTGACGAACGCAATTTCTGAACAAATCTGCAACATGCACCTATGGTATAACTAATTGTAACATTTTGAGGAATTTTCATTATACGACATGCTGACGTATTTCTTTGAATGTATATTGCAGCAGACAGTTTTTCTACGTTCGACAAATTTACAGACAAGTGTGGAAAGATGTTTCCAGCTCACAAGTGCGTCTTTCGATCCGTTTTATCTCTTGATTAATATCGTTGTCGGATTGAATTCGTAGTCACGATCACATGCATGTGTTTACTGTTAATAAACGGACCCAGTGCGTTGCATGTAAGGAGCTAGAAATAATTCACAGAGCCGCCGTTGAAAAATTTCTACACGCTTTTCCAGGAGCATAATACTCTTTGACTATCGGGCGCCTCTCCGAACGGCGTCGAACCGTCAGACGCGACGTACTTGTTGACCTGGTAGTCCATCAAGACGTCGCAGTTGTAGATACCAGTCACCAGTTGCTACACAGATAGATTTGTAAATTAGTTTGATGTTCGATCATTGGAAATAAGTAGTATTTTCTCCAGAAGCTCTATTTTCATACCTCGTTTGCTCAAATTTCAAAATAAACAACGAGCAATCAAACTCCATAAGCAAGTCACCTGTGTAAGAGGGCTGGTGTTTGTTGCAAACACGCCGTCAAAGCCCTTCTGCCTGGCGACTCGAAACACATGTTCCTCCATCACCCTTACGAGAGCAACATTTTCAGCCGAAGTGAGTCTGCTGTTGGTTCCCATCATGAAGGAGTGGAAAATTTGTCCCTTTCCCTTCGGGAGTTGTTCTTCCAGAATCGGCCTCTCAAGGTACTCCAAAAACTCAAGTGTTACCATCAGCTTCGAATTTATCGTCACCTCAGGCTCGTCTCTCGCGTCCAAATTCAACGCGACGCTTAGCGCCGCGCCTGACGTCGATTTCACTACGAAACTCAATCCTTGCTCCACCAGAGGATCCCAAAGCTTGTCAATCAGTTCCGAGTAATCTTCTCGGTTAATGCCAGGCATCAACCACTTATCCAGGTCAGCTTTCAGGTAAAAACTGTCCGTGATCATCCTGTATTTCAAAGGTGAGAATAGATTAGATTTATTTCGAAGGAACTCAATCATCGCGAAAGCTTTTCGATCGACATAATTGATATGCATACTCACTCGATAACGTCATTTCTATGTGAGTCATTAAGCTCCTCGAGGACGTAACGTTCTCCATCTTCGGACGCAGGCTCATCGAAGTCTGACTCCGAGTCGATCCTCATCCTCCGCAGTATCTCTCCCATGTTCTTCGCGCGTATGAAGTCAGTTATTCCGATGCGGTAGCCTTGGTCAAGAAGTCTGGTGACGGTGTAGACCGAATTCAAAGAGTTTCCCCCCAGATCGTAAAAGTTCGCGTCGATCGTCACCGCGGCTCGAGCGCTACTTCCGATCACCGATGCTACCGTGGGAAAAAGGACGCGGGCTAAAGGAAGAAGAGGCTGCGGGACGTTTTCGTAGTCGCAATCGACGGCGATATCCTTTTCTGCGTAACAATGTGAATAAGAAGTTGAAGAAAAAGTAAAGTGGTGATTCAGTTTTCGATATCTTAGGATTATTTCTTCCTCACCGCTGCTCATCAATTCGTATCGCTTCAAAAGCCTCTGTCTGTCAGCCTTTCCGTTTTCCAATAACGGAATGGAATCGATCACTATGACATGCGGTATCATGTGAGGAGGTAAGATGGTGCGGAGATGAGATTCAATATCTGATCCGGAAACACGGGTGTTGTTTTTAACCGTCACGTACGAAACGAGAGCCTGTAACAGGGTCAGCAATCCGTCAGAGTGAACAAAACTTGAACACTATCCGGCACTATTCGTATACTCTTGACTCAAGCCGATCATAGAGCAGGATTGTCAGTATTTCTATTACCAGCATCGATGTTTCCTTGTCGGTACGATAAGAAATGTATTTCGCAATGTCTTTGAAAGGTTTTTATGCTCTTTGTACTCTTTTTCTTTTTCCATTTACCTGCGAAAGTTCACCGGGTTTGAAACAGAGGACGACCGTTTTGTCGACGGCAGGAGATGCCAGGACAGCTTTTTCCACTTCTGCGATGTCGACCCGATGTCCTCGGACCTTAATTTGGTTGTCCATTCTGCCTTCGTAAATTAATATGCCTTTCACAATCCTCGCGTAGTCACCGGTACGATAAATCCTCGAGTATTCTGCAGGTGGAATAGTAACTTTATTATTTTTCCACCAACACCGGTTCACTTCATATTTGGCTTATTTCGGGCAGAAATAATTCGGGTGTATCCGAAGCCAATAGTTGACTATATGTCAATCATACGTTCACAAATGCTCGCTAAATTGTACATTCTTTGTCGGTAATGATGTACAAGTCGACTGTGGATTGACTTGTAGTCAAAATACAGGCAAGCAAAAGTTCGAAATTGCTAGTGACAAAACTTTGTAATTATTAGTAACAAGTTTCGAAAGAGTTGTTCTAATTTTTTACTTTTGGGAACAAGGCTGCTGAGGCCTGGTTATAATTACCGGAATTCGAAGCCGCCATTTTGAATCCCTAATATCAAATTTTTTAATTCTTCTTTCGAATTTGGATTCAGTCATCTCCGAAACGGAAGTGTACCAATTTTCGCTCAAATCAATTGAGAAATATCAGAGTTATTACAAAAAGGTTTATGCGTGATCTGTTACCGGTCAACCAATCAAGTGGTCAAATGTCGACAAGTGTGCTACTCTGGGTATCGGATAGCTGGCAAAAAAAGGAATCGAGTACATGTCCGTGTCTTTCATTTACTCACCTGGATCCGAAGAATGTGGATTGTCCACGAAACGATGCGGATCTCTTCCTTTTACGTAACCGGTCGCCAAGTATTTCCCTGCGCAAACCACCTCGCCCAATTCTCCTGGCGGCACGAGTTGCAGCTTCTTATCCACAACATATAGAATGCAGTTCTCTGCCGGCTTACCTTGGAAACGGAATTAAAGATTTCTGGATAATATTCGAGCCATGTTCATTCGGTGATTGAAAACTCTCTGCTTACCAATCGGTACTTTGTCCAGACCCTCGAGCTGTTTCGGGTGATTCATCAAATGATATGTGACATCGCCCGCAAGCTCAGTGCAACCCCATAAATTGGCCAACGTGTGTTCGCCTGATGGGAATGTGGCCAAGAATTGTTCGGCCACTGGAAGAGGTAAGACTTCGCCAGCACAAATCCAGAGTTTCAAGTTTTGAAGGAGATGCTTGTCCTGCTGCATGTCCAGATACATCAGGATAGTCCTTAACAATGACGGGACTTGTGCCAGCCGTTCGATCTGCAGAAACAGTTCGATAGTCAGGTATTTCAAGGTCAAAGGAAAGGAGAGTTTCGTCTTCTTTCCGAATCTCGTTTCACGTGGCCGAATCTTCTGATTCGGATCGTTTAATCACCTTGTGTTTCTCCAAAAGTTGAACGAGCCTCTGAGGGTCCCTTGTGATGTGCTTTGGAACAACGACGATGCACCTTCCCTGAAGCAAAGGGCCCCAGATTTCGGGCACACTGTCGACGGAAGTCACAGTTGCTTTGAAAACGCATCTTTCCTCTGTCGGCGAATAAGGCACCACATTCCACTGCCAGCGAAGCGAATTTATCAGAGTCTCGTGGAGCAGTTTAACGCCTGGCGAAAAATGCAGAAATTGAATCCTTCTTTTTCGTTCCAAGAAATTTCCTTCTTTGGAACCTCCAAGCTCACGTCAGCTCAAATTTCAGCCAAATCACAATGTACTTGCCTTTCGGCACCCCCGTGCTTCCCGAAGTGTATAAAATGATCGCTAGGTCTTGACACGCGTCCAAATCCATGTTCTGTGTCGACTCGTTGCTGGCTTCTTCCAGAAGCTTCTCGTACGTGATGGCCGGTGTGCCCTCGTATATTGTCATGTCGGCTGAAACGAATCAACAGAATAGATGAAAATTATTCAGAGTCATGAGGCACGCTTAGACGAGAGATTCTCTGGACCACTTTTCGCATACGAGTCATTGCCTGTGAACTTTTGGCTTCTATAAACGCATCTCACGTCCTGCGGATTCTTTACCTCCGTTAATTGCTAGAACTGAGATTTCGTAACATGAAAACGCTGAGAAGAGGAATTCGAAATTTCTTTTTCCAACGTAGAAAGAGAAAGTTGTAGGTATGGGTGTTGATCGTAGCTGTTTATTCCGAATCTCGCTTTTCGATGTTAATTTGTCAATCTTAAACCTGGTGTATCCAACGCTTATTTCTCGAACCTCAGAGACAAGTCAATTTGTAAGCTGCGATGAATCTATCATCGATTCCACTTTCCATAATGGATCGTCCCTCACCTCCTTCTTCGGTGACCACGATGAGGGGCTCAGCCTCGGTGAGAATGTGCCTAACCCTGGGAACCGGAAACTCTGGATCCAGGGGAAGGTAGGCCATCCCGGCCTTCAAGGTAGCCAGCAAGAGGGTCGGAAGTCGGTCCGTAGGCCGCATCGAAATCGCCACGATTGCATCAACGCCGTTGATCAAGGATCGACGACAGCGTTTCGCCAGGACTCGTGACAGCTGATTGGTCCTCGCTTCGAGCTGACTGAAAGTCAACCTTGTTTCTTCGCCACGCTCATCTGCAAGGTGAGCATCACGCGATAGTCAAATATACGCACTTTCCCCACTTGCCTGATGAGTAAAAAAACACTTTCTCATTATTGAATGCTCACTCAGTCAACATTTCTTTACCCTGAATAGCAGAGCTTCATTCTTAGAAATAAGTAAAAACTCATTTCTACAAGAATTTCAGCGGCGAGACCTTACGCAGTTCAGGACCCTCAACAACAATAACAAAGTGATTGTGTGATACGTCTCACATGATGAAAAAATTTACCTTCGTAGATAATTGCCGTATGATTTGGATTGTTGACTGCCACTTGAGAGAATACTTTATGAATAAAAACCTTCTCGTTGCTCCTGTCAATTCTGCTCCCCTTGAGAACTGAATGATGTTTGGACGAACTCATCTAAATTTTAGACCGATAAATCGCACAACAATTAATATTTCCCGTTTGAATTTCGAAATAGTAAAAAATGTATCAATTTCAATCGGCCGACTCGTGGTTTTTCAGGTAGATTCCAGAAGAAAAATAAGACTTACAGTGATTGGATTCGTCTGATTAAATGCTCCGGTTGAAATTATCACCCAGCAGCTTGCTTTAATGTGGATCAATTTCTTGCTAGCTCGTCACTGGGCGCTCTCGCAAGTGCGAAAAATGGTCTTTCATAGCAATAAAATTGAAAATGTAAAGTATGATTTGCGGGTAAGTGTTTACCTTCGAGAGGTCTTAGTGGTTACATTTCATTGCCATTTCGACACTCTGTCACTGTCATCCGAATGAATGTGTGTTTAACACCTGAATAATCTTCAACAGGATATAAAATTACTGTAGCATTTGGGAACACTTTGCAATAACATCGCCAGATGCGTGATTGATACATAATACACACGTACTACTATTGTTATTGATTGCATTTACTATAGCTACTATAAACGATGCTACGTATTATGCTGTTTTTCATATTAACAATAAGCTAGAACTAGGTTTCTCAATTTATTCCAACATGTACGTTCATGTTTATACAACTGGTTCATTTGTCTGACCTTGCTGGCGCCAACTAATACTTTCCGTTTATTCAGTTATCCAAATAACTGAAAAAGACTTTAAAGTATATCCATTACTTAGCTAAGAAAAATTACTGCGATTGAGACAAAAATCATCGAAATCCGTTAATCCGTTGAAAACCACTGAAAACGGGACTCCAGCATTTCTCTTTCACGTTTGACAATTTTGTTTTCAATCAAGGATTTTCTTTATTTATTCAATCTTCGAGGCTCGATGGGTCCAACCGGGGCTGTATCCAGTAAATTTCGTGCAGCTTTCGGTCATTTTATTACTATTATTTTGGTATACGGTCGACATTCACCCGAGAATATTATACGTGTTGGAATAGCATGTGCTGATGCTGAGTCTAGCATTTATCAGAATTAGTAAGAATTTTTCAAAAAATCGCAGGCTTCGTTATTTGCAATTTTCGGTTGTAAAAAACTTAATGTTGGAAATAAGATGATCCACTTAATTCGAGCAGTCATAGTCAACTGATAGGATTCCAAAAAGGATTCACTCCACAATGCTTCCGATTTATTCGAAATATTGAAGGTATGAGATTTCATATTAATAATTTTCGGGACCCCAAAATTACGTCGGGTACGTCGCTATCGGTAATGATTTTTTAGAACCATACTTTGTAAATATTCAATTCTCAAAATTCATTAAAAAAACTCCAAAATTATATATTAAAATGACTAGTTTATTATAAAATTGATTGTTCATAAAATAAGTCAAAGAAGTATTATTATATATATTTAATTTGGTTATAATCCATTTTCCATCATTTCTATCCGTTTTCTAGGTTCAATCATCTTGAACTTCTTCAGAGACGGGCATCGCGTGATGCGCCTAACGCGCTTTCGAAAGGCAATTCAGCATACGTAGCAGCATGCTAGATTGCCGCAGTGCTTGAGCACAGGCGCCTGCGATTCATGTGGATACCCACGATACGTAATTCATTGTCGTCACCGAATGAAAGAACCAAGCAGCTATTTTTGAGCTAATGGAAAGAATTAAATACATTTTTTTTATGTATAAAATAATGTAAACTATATTTTATCTGTACATAATGGATTACAATACTATATTTACAATTTTCATCAAGTCCGCACAAACAGATGATCAATCTTTTTTTAGCGTATTTAATACTAGTGCAGAAAAAGTAAGAAATGAATAATAATGGCACTACGCCCTTCGAACTTTTCACTGTGTGCCTTTTGCTTCGTTTACACGCTGAGTTAATGGAACATAATTTTCAATGTCCGCAAATTCATCTGTGACATCGTGCTCAGTGATCGGGCAAACGTTAATATGTTCCTCGAAAACATTACACTGTGCTTTTTCTAAATTAAAATTACCTTTTGCTGTACAAATATCAGAATAATTATTGTGAGATACGTCTGGTGTCGTATTTTCTTTATTGTTTTCAGGTTTCAACGTGTGATTATTTCTCGAAGAATAGAGATTGATAATTTTTCGGTTGCATATTTCTTCGACAATATCAGACATGTCAAGTTCCGTTTCCCCTTCACTGGCAAAATCATCAGCAGTCAAGTTCTCGAACATTCTGTCCAGTGTGTTATTCATTCTTGGGTTTACCTCGGCGTCTTTGGTTCTTTGGATCTGTGGCGCGCTTTTGAGACGCTTTGGAGTAATTTCCATCTTGTTGAACGAGTCTTCTAAACTCTCCACCACGTTGTTCACTATGTAATCGTCTATTTTTCTTGTATTGACTATGTCAGCGAGCTTCTTTCTCCCCCTTTTACTAACCTGCTTTTCCGGTTTTTCGGTATCAGCGTTGAGTTCTGCCTTAGGTTTGGCTTTGCTGGTGGACTTAGCTCTGGTTTTGGAGTTCTTAGATTTCTTCTTGGCAACTTTTTCCACTTCAAACTTCTCGACTATCTCAGGATAGCATTTTGCAACTAAACTCTGAGGCTCGATTGTAACAAACAATCCTTCGGGGGGATTTTGCTCTTTGGAATCATCTTTCAGCGGTTCGGCATCTTCTTCACTGGATTTTACATCCGACAGAGTTATCAGACCGTCAAGAAATCCCTCCGCATCATTCCATATGATTTCGTAACTCGCTACTGACTTTATATTGCGAATTTTTTTTATTCTATCAGGAAATATCAAGTTTGATACGGGCAAACCGTTCGAATACTTCATGAAACTTATGCTATGTCTTAAACTTATTTCTGGTAGACTGACAAGCTGCCAACGCGTCATCAGTGGAAGAAATTTCTCAAACGAGTAGTTTGGTTCCCAGCCCAGCCTTTTTTCCATGAAAAACTGTAGAAAAAATGTTCATCATATTCGAATTTTTACCTTATATTTTATTAAGTCACTTAATAAGCATGTATATGCGATTGATGATTCGAATTATACTTACAATAAATTTGACCACTTTTGGTTGTTGCCATTTAAGGTCTAGACTCGATGGAACCGGACCTTTCCTAATGAGATACTCGTCTATTATTTCTTGATTCGGAAACGTATCAATGAGAATTGCTTTTTTTCGCAGGGTTATCTCATTCATTATCAGTTTTTTCTCCTCCCTATCGAAGATCAACGATTAATAAATATTTGAAAATTTACTTGGTGTCAATTATCCTAACATACAATTCTGCTCACTTATAATCATTTCTGCAACTTTTTACTGTGCCGCAACCTATGCAGCCAACTCTTGCGTGAAGTCTAACGTTACCATCATGACCGCAAGACGTGCAATGCTTAGGATTTGCCAATCGAGCTTCAATTGTCTCGAACTGGTTATCAGTTTTCCAGCTCTTCAACCTGCGTAAAAGTGTTGAATTTCATTTTGAACATGGATTCAGGAATTGTTCAGATTTGACGCCATTTGAGATTTCACTCTCAGTGTTCTACCTGTCTAATATATCTTCGTCACTGACATGTGCAAATAATTTCAAGGCTGCCTCTTTGCCTGCACCATTCAATCCATCGTCGTAATCACAGCCACACAATAAGGCCAACGCTACCATCTTATTTCTATCTAAATTCAATGCAGTTTCAATCTTTTCCATATCATAAACGTCGATACTTCCTCCTGAAGCGACAGCTCCACTGAGGTTGAAGTTTCTGTATACCACTCTTGCCCCATACAAGAAACAGTCATTGTCTTGGCTCACACAACCATCCACTATCTGTAAAGAATTATTATCGAGATGTCAAGGACTTAGGATTTACAATTGGATTCACTTCATACTATTCTAAAAAAATTCTGGTCAACCAATCCTCAAATTTTCATCTCACCCCATCTGCGTTTAGGTAGGCGCACATCGCTTCCGCCTCTCCGTATCCTTGAACACATTTAATTCCCATGTAACTTAGCATTTCCTCGCACTCCTTGAGCACATTATTGAATCGAGTTCTTCCACGTTTAGCGGTAGCCTTTTTCAGTGCTACAGCGCCCGTTCTTTTAATTTGCTGTATTTCGTTTCTCCGTTCGATAGTTTTTTGCTTCAGGTCAGGCGCCTTGCCTTCGAGTACAAACACCGGATGAATGTCTTGCAGGAGGAGGTTGATCGTTCGAAAATACAAGTTTCTACGATAGTGAAAACGGACAATTGAAAATGAGAAATGTCGATAAAGTCAGGGAACCAATTGCGAAAACGCTACACGAATTCATCGTTATATACATACCTAAGATACATCTTTGGCTGCACGACATTGTCGGTCACAGTTTGACTGTCAACGATCCAGCAGCTCAAGTCAATTGCTAAAGTTTTGCCCTGCAGTTCAAACAGCGGTTTTCTTTCGCAAAAAGGTGTTAAAATTGTCCAAAGGTGTTTCACCCCCATTGCGTAATAAACGCGCACGCCGTTTTAGAGCAATGGGTATTTAGAATCGGCATTCGTTGAATTATTTTCTCGCAAAATAAGTTTGCGGTTTATAAATATGATATCGATCTCTGAACTATAACTTTGAACCCCGCCTGTTAAGATTTGTTTACACTCAGTTTAGAACATAGAGTAACTGTATTTTAGTAAAGAGTTGGATGCTTATGGGAGTTGGCGTGTTATAAAAGTTGATTATCAAGTTACGGACGTTTAAAAAAATACTGAACTGACGTACCGACATCAAGGTTTTATCCTTTTATATTTCATGCTTGAGACGACAATAGAAAACTCAGTGTTAACCATGGAACGCATACCAGCTTCCCTCTTTATCGGCAAACTCCGTCAAATTGGTAAAACTATCAATAAAGCTACGATCACCTTACCCTTCTGACTATGACGGAAAATTGATTAGTGTTGGCCCTCGTTACTTGATCCTGCGAGTAGGAAACGAACATTCGGAACATTCGAAACCTAAGGTTAACTACACGTGTGATAAATGTATAAGCAAACATTGTGAGTCATCCATCGCGTTGGGTCGCATGATTTCACGAATTCAATAAAAAAATCTTCAATTTTTTGATTAAGCCCTATAAGAATCGTGATGGGACCTGCAAAAGTAAAAGTATTCGCATTTTGTCTTTGCGTGAACAGAAAAACGTAGTCAACGTTTTACGTGTAATATCCCGTTGACTGAAGCATATACCATTTCGGAATCTTAACAGTTTTGCATTAACCGCCAGTCGTGACGTCAACTGGCGGAACTTTTCCATTAGATAACAGAGAAAGATATATGTTGGTTATAATCTGTCTCTCGTGCTCTACACCTGATTGGCCGATACGTCTCCTCTTAGCCAATGAAATGCAGAACAAGAGAGATGGGAATGACTCTAATATTTCTTTCTCACTCTCTCTCATCACTTCGGGTGAATTTTTCGCGAGGTCGATTGAATAGGTAACTCCCTCCAGTGGTAATGTTCTAAGGATTCGAGATATCCAATCGACAGATCGATAGTAAGCAGATCGTCCGCAGCCGCTAAATTTCTGTAGTTAACAAGCGGCAGCAGCAGCAGCGATACGTTGACATTTAGTACTAAAATATTGAATCGGGTTGTGAGCTCAGTTCAGTTGGTGCCTGGTGGCTACCCTTGTATTTCCCGGCAAATGTAAAGATGTCCGTGTAACAGAGTCGCTTTTCGAGTGAATTATTACTCAGTATTATCCTCTAGCCGTTCGTCGTCCCCGGATCCGTATCAACACCAACGATCATGGACAGGAGAAAAATGTCGTGAGTAGTATTTAACGGCCTCGTCGTCCCTCCTCGTCTCAATCCGACGTCTCGCAAGGCGTTACGGAGAATTTCCCTGCGCCCAGGCTTATCTAATCTAATCAGAATATTCTCTGAAATTAGCGCTCTTCCGACGGTCCGCTTGATTTGATGTAACGCCGCCGAAATTTTTTATTGGAAAATTATCGGCCCTAGAAAACTATAGGTTAACTGGCCATGGGTGTAACTGTCACTCGTTGCTGCCACCCAAAGACATTCGAGAGGCTCTGCCGATAATTTTATATCACTTTCCAAACGGCTCTAATCTCGCTAATAATTACCTCACCACTTTTGCTTCATCTTATTGTCATAAAACTAATGTGTCATCTATTTTATCTCTTTATTATTCGTCAACCAGTATCGGACGCTGCCTTGTATGTAATATCTGTCGTTGAGTCAAGCTATCGTCCACACTTGTGACAATTTTAATCATAAGCAATTAATCATTCCTGAGGATCTTTTTACAGTTCACACCCGAAATTCAATGAAGATTATCTGTTTTCTATTAAATTCCTCGCTCTATCGTTGATACTGCAAGAATTTAACTCTGACGATCGCTGCTTTATGATTGATAATGAATAATTATGTTGTCAATGAACTGTTCCAAATAATACTCTTATCTCATGAATATCAGCTCAATAATTTTTATCCAAGTGTTGAAGGCAGACGACAATATCGTTTTTCACGCGATTGTAGCTCACGTCTACTTTTATTCTAAACAATTTTATTTTTCAGAATGATACTAAAACTGATATTATTCACGATATTTATATTATCATCTTAGTTCTAGAAATGGATTTTTAATATTTACAAGTACGGTACAAATTGCATGGGTTTCTTTATTCTACGATACCGTGTCTGATTAGATAGATTTTTTAAATAAATAAATGTTCATAAACTTATGTGGGCTCAACATTTGCGTTGCCTTAGGTGTAATTCGCAAACAGTTTAAAGATGAAAAATTATTTTATTTTTTCAACCGGACTCTCGGAAGTTGCTTATTATATCGACAAATTAGTTGGCACAGGACTAAAGAATGCTATTTCATGGAGTGAATCTATTCTAGAACCTCGGGGGACTCCCTCTACCAGATCTTGGAAATCCAAAAGACAGCTACCCCTGACGAGATAAAAAAAACATATCGAAAGCTCGCTCTTAGATTCCATCCAGATAAAAACCCCAACAATCCGGAGGCAGCTGATAAGGTAACGAAGCTCAATTGTCTCATCCACCCATCATACCCAAGTTGCATTCAATTATTTCTGTTCGGATTCAGTTGAACGTGTAAAATAAATTTTAATTACCGTGTCAAAGTATCGAGCAAAATATGCAACGTGTTATTTTTCTGTGCTATTTCATTCCACGATCGTTCTATGATTAAAATTCTAATCTTGTTTCAGTTCAAAGAAATAAACAGGGCACACGCCATCCTCACGGACCTAACAAAACGCAACATATACGATAATTACGGCTCTCTTGGTCTCTATGTAGCCGAACAATTTGGCGAGGAAAATGTTAATGCTTATTTCGTGGTTACTTCTGGCTGGTGCAAGGTGAGAACCGATGTTACTAAAACCTACAAGTTCAAGGTATAATTTGAGAATAGATTAATGCTCGCGCGAAGTAGCTGCAATAAGATAAATCAACAGCGCTGAATTGCAATTCCACAGTGTCTTCACGATCATCGTTAAAGTTGTGAATATGCTCTTTTCAGGCCCTGTTCGCAGTCTGTGCCATAATAACCGGTTGTTACTGTTGCTGCTGCTGTTGCTGCTGCTGTAACTTCTGCTGCGGCAAATGTAAACCAACGCAACCAGAGGACAGCGGTGCCTACCATAATTTACAGGTCAGTATTTAATGGTTAAGCTGAATCGACGAAGAATTTGATGGTATTTCTGATATTTGAATATACATTGGAAAGTGGAAAACCCCGAATTAAGATCTTGTTTGTCTTTACATTGTGCACCTGATATATCGTACAAAATGGTTTTCATAACAACTGCGTAAAAAGATTATTCTATGTTCCTTTTATTCAAATTATGATTAATCATTTGAAAAATCTGATCTTTTGATGCTGACGCATTAAAGAAAATCACTAATAACTACGGCCTTTCTATTACATCTACAAATTTCTTCCATTCTTGTTTACTCGCACTACTTTACCTTTGCTTGAATGGTCATGAGAAATGATTAGCTACACGCTGATTTTGGGCTAGTATGCAAATCGATTTTTCAAAATAATATTTATAGAATATGCAAGTCGTGTGTATAATTCTTTGCTGACGACCGTCCAATGAAAAAATTTCAACGACATACTCGAAAGACGCTCAGTAGAAAATTTACAACAGTTTGTAGATTGAAAAATATAATTAAATCCATCTCGATTGAGTGACGAATGGAGCATTGTTGCTTAAATAAGTGGCTTATACTTGATACAATTATTATATGCTAGTAAAATTTCGTCCTGAATGTGCGAGTATTAGAAATGTCTTCTAACTACTGTATGTGTACATTCCTAGTACGTGATAGTTGATTGTGCGAATTTTGATGTGGCAAAATTCTGTAAACACTGTCGCTATGAATTTTTACATATGTACAGTGTTGGGCACATGTAATTTACAAATGAACACATCATTGTGTTATAAGTCGTTAAAATGTCCACACCTATGGAACATGTTACCATAAGTATTAATTTCGTTGATACTTTTTGCTTTCTTCGTATATCATTTTAATCACGATTTTCGCAATTGTCAGTTCGTTGTCTTATTGTTTATTGCTTTGCACAATGATGATTATGAGTAGCGGAATGTTAGGCTGTAGCGAAAAAGAATACATTTTCTTGGTTTTATTTTTATTCTTCACCAGTTTGTCACAGGTGGTGTTCTCGAAATTAAATTCTGAGATCGCGTGTAAGGAACTTTTTACGTGCAACGATTCATTGCTTCTTGCTATTTTCGTCTTCCATCTCATTCAGTATGCAAAAAAATTCCGAATTATTTGTTTACAAACTTCATGTCAGTCTTTTTTCATTATCGATGAATTTTCTCAAAAAATTTCACGTTTTCAATGTAGTGTTTGCATTTTATTATGGCTTACATGATTGACGATGAATGATATATCGATATATCCCAAAGAATAATAACTTATTTTCGCTGGTTAAACGATTATGTCACACAGACTGTTTTGCTTCTTCTTCTTCTTCTTTTTTTCCTCTTTCTTTTTCTTCTTCTTCTTCTTGGATCTTGTAATTAATAAACCAACTAGCTTGCATTTTCGTTTTGGTTCTTATGCAATTCACTAACACAGTGTGGAAAATGTCAGATTAATATCTACAGGGTAATGTAATAATTAAACTTGACCATCCGTCAATCACCAAAGGAAGAAGGTATGTAGAATTGAAGTTATCTCACACTGGTGATATAATTAATTTCCCTGTTGTACACGTCGCTTGTCAAAGAATGTAAATTTTCCCTAATTTTGTTGATTAAACGCAATCGCTACTATAACATATTCTCATTCATTGGAACATTGACATCGTCACAATTTATTGGACAATTCATTTTTCAACTGCGCGTCAAATTCTATTTTCCAAAATCACTTTCATCACATGTTTACTATCAATTTTAAATTTCTCGTCACATGCCATTTGGTAAAAATTCATGCGCACTATTCCAGCCACTACGAACGATGTAAGCATCGCAATATCATATTTCGCTTTTATTTTTCCATCCGTTGTAACATTAACATGTCGACTGTAACTATTCTCTCCTACTTTCTGTATATCCCCGCAACCCAATTCTGTGCTTTTTTTTATTTCTAATCGTTGTGGAATTTAATCTATCAGACTCGAACTGACCCGTCTTCTAAATTCTGGTAAGTATTTCTGTTAACATGCAATGGATATTTTTTCACGCTCGCATCCATATCTTTAGCAACGCATATGTCTCTGTCACATCAAATGTAGCGCTTATCACATAGATTTCAGCAGGGTCAATTAATTGGCAATGGTCTATTTCCCGTCTGTCATTTATCACGCGCTGACTTCTATTTTTTCTTTCATTAATTTCTTACTTAGCTCAGCAAATCTTTCTGTTCAGTGTTAATCGGTTTTCAGTTCGTTTGCTATGCCCAATGATCATCGCCGACATCGAGTATCGTTATTATGCTTTCTTGAGCATGACTCTAAGCGAAAGACGAAAACTTTAGAAGACGTTGCAAGTCAAGTAGAAATCGACAAATGTTTTCACTAATTATTAATATCAAAATTTAAGCTAATGCTCCGAGAGTCATCGACGCGATGGCCGTTCGCTTCGGTAAATCTTCTTCGGCACGCGCGTTGTACCTTCATGTCGCACCTGTGTTGTTGAGCATGGCAGTGAAAGATGTAGCTTATTTATAACAGGAGCTGCCACCTTTCATGTATCCATTGGTTCATTTGTAGTCTCACATTGAATATCTCATGGCCAATAAATAAGTAAAGATTTAGTAATTTGCGTTTATTTTTAACACGTATTGTTATTATTATCATCATCCCTGTTCCTAGATGGTTTAAGCATCGTAAACGAATCGATCGATTTCTATTTATTATTTAACCGAATAACCATTGGATCACTCGAACCCTTATCAATATCTATTTCATATGGCTGCATAAACTGGGGAAGCAAGCAAGCTTACCTTAACAATACGTGGGCAAATTTTTATTACCAAGCATGTGCAGCCTGATCTTGAAGGCACTTTAGCATAGAAGTTTTGTTTATGTTGTTGTTGTATTGTAGCGGAACCAGAATGCAGAAGGAGGCATAGTGACCGACCAGCCGAGAAGTGGGCGCAAGGTAAGTTGTCCGGATGCTGCGCATTACTTTAGCTAAGTACAACAATATCACAGTTTTAAGTCTCTACGTTTTCCACACTGTTTCCGAGGTATTGTATTTGCAAGTGGTGTACAAATTCATTGTATTTCATACCTTAACGCGTATACCGAGTAACTGCGTCAGTTTCGATACTTTTTTTTTTTAACATTAACTTGCCGTCATTTTTATTTTAGCTCAACCATTGCGACCAACGATAATGTTGAGGGACAATATTAATATCGCTCAATGCGTTATTGAAAACCATTCCTAATCATTCTTCAACAAATTATTCAGCCTTCTCGAATCACTTCGATACAATTATGATTGATTCTCATTCATCAGCATTGTAATTTCTCTTTGCGCATATCGTGTATTTCAATTTTACTAAAGCAAGGCATGCGTACCGTTCCTTAATTCCATCAACGTGTAATCGCATCCTCTCGCATAAATACTTGTTTCTGATTATAAATGGTACCATCGGCGATCTAATAAACAGAGTAAAAAGTCGCAATGCTGATCTCTAAGAATGATTAATAACAACTACTTCTTTTTCATCCTTCTGCTGTGAATAATATGCTGCGACTACAGACATCGATAAATTTGATGTATTATATGTACATCAGGCGTTTCTTTTCGATATTTTTTAACGGTAATAACAACAGACACATCGTGTTACAAATGAAAAATCAACAATGTTTTCCGATAGGAGGATGAAAGCGACGAAGATGCTGTAACGGCGCAACCTCAGGGAGGCGCTTCGCAGGGAGCGCAACCCATATTCGCAATGCCACCACCGCCGACAACGGCCAATGAAAATACAACCCTTAACAGCGGCGGAGACCGCGTGATCTACACGACCGGTATTACTAGTTCTTGAATTCATAACGCAGTAGTGACACATTTGTACAGTTGAAAGCTGAGGAATATTATTTTAGTAACAACTGATAGTCACAATCCGATAACAGGCTACGCATTTGTCATATAATTTACGCAGAGCAACAAGTATTGAATAATGCCGGTAACGTTTAAATCGTCAGTCCATTTGCCGCTGGCCGGAACTAAGTGAATTCATTCCGTTAAACTGTATGAAATTGAACAGAAAGCGCGACGATAAGGCTAAAGTCCTCCTCTTCCTGACGCAGATCAAAACTGTTGACTTTATTTTTTCGTTTTTCTTTTTTTTTTTTTTTCACCACATGTAATTGAATTAATTGTATGTATGTGCCGAGTACATAGCCACAAGAACATCTTTTCATTATGAATTAAATATTGAGCGGGGAGTTCTGATTGAAAAATCTTAAGGATAATTTGTCGCAGTCTTATACATATATTATAATTGTAATATATAATATTATAATCTGTGATATTTTCGGTAGCTGGATGCCGATAGTCAACCGGGTGATATTTCACTTACTTGTCACTCTGCGTATAACAATGTTTATTGTAGTGATAAAGACACGCGATGCATGTTTTTTTCTTTGCACTAGATGTGACTTTTTGTTTTTTCTCTTTATTTCAGTTCCATTAACGTCCGCTTATTAGTTTCCCGTGCCTTAAAGTATGTCGCATATAAAGAATGCATAATCGTAATTATACATACCATACATTTTTCCAGTTTACTTTGAGCCAATAAGTTTCGTTTACGATAATGTGTTTTTCTTTTTGCTTGTTTTTTTTTCCTTTCCCTTTTATCTACAGATCGTATGAACGACATTTAAATATAATTCTTTTGTAACTATTTAACGCCGCTGTTTGTCTTTCAATTCTGTTAACGGCAATCCTCAGTCAGCTTCTGTCAATAATATTAATTTACAATGCATAATTTTAATGGTCAGAGACATCGACGTAGATAATCATGTGATTGGTGTAGAAAAAAATTATCAATCGAACTTCATCTCTCACAGTCGTTCTTGTATATCGATTCAAGTATATCGATTGGATTATGATGAATTCGAAATGAAATATTAACCAGGTGTATAAAATTTCTTTCGATTTACCCATTCAATGTAAATAAATTTATACTTCAGGTAATCGAGGCCTGCGTTTTGGGTTTTGAATATTTTTTACGCTTTTAGGCAAATAACATTTCGTATAAATGTAAGAAATCGCGATTACGCGATGGTGTATTTTGCCTTGCGTGTAAGATCGTTGATCAGTAGTATGGAACTAAGTTACTTTGAAATGAGTCAATTGTTACCCTTTTGCGCATCATGCTGTACACAATATTACATGTAATTGATTTTTAATTATTAAAACAATACGCATGTCATTTGGACTTTTTTTTTTCAATCTTGCGTCTTTCTTTTTAATCTTTACGTTAATGTTTACACTACGGGCGTTTTCAATCTTAATTTTAAACTCCAAGTAAATCGGCCTGGCATAACTCATCAAAATTTCATCATGACGGTATTATATCTATCTGTATGTTCAGAAAATTTTATTTACATTGAGTTGAAGATTAGCACTACTAAAGTCTTGAGTGAAAGTACACGGCTTCAAATTCATTCAAATCTTTTGCATAATCAAATCAAAGACATCCGTACGTTATTATTATTATTGATTATATAAGTACACCGCATGCTGATACTTTGCTATTTTTTTATATCAATTAACTCACCGCAATTTGTTGAATTAATGCAGAAAATAGCCGTGTAAAACTAAAGCGAAACACTTACGGTATAACGTATATAAAAAAGTAATTAAAATTTCATAATTTCGTAGTGATCGTTCCATTTTATTATTATAATGTATTCATTATCTTTTCACCATTATTTTATACTCGTCTGTACGATTCGATTTAATATTTCATTTTTTTCCCAATCTGTTCCAATATCGACGATCCTCCAGCGTTTCAACAAAAGAATCGCATTTATGTAAGCTTTACTGCTGACGACTCTTCCCCAATCCTCCATCCTCTGCTGTTGAGTTTCATCGTCGTACAATCTTAACATTGTATCGAATCCAAATAAATATATGTATATTTTTTTTAACCAAGTCAAGTTATTCATATTATTACTTTGTATTTAACTTAATTTAACATTAATTTCTCTTAAGTTGCGCAATCTTATTCATCTTTGTAATCTCTACCAGATATCCCGAATGATTATTTTCCAATAAATCACTTTTTTAATTTATGTATCGTAACTTATAATCATGAAAGCTCATGAACATACAAATTATACGTATTTGTAGATTTAGGCAATACGTAGATTTAAAGGAAAAGAATTTGCCAATTGAAGTATAGCTAGCTAAAAATTGTCGCTAGAAATAGATATCATAAAATTTCATATCACCGATTAGTGCCTCGCAAATTCAATTAACTTTTTGAATGGATATCGACGTATGTTTGCAAATTCTTTTTTTTTTTTTTTTCTACATATACGGCATTGAATTATTGACCGTAACATTTAATGTGGTCGTAGCCACAAACCCGTTCACAGGAGCACCGGTCGGCCAATCGACCAACGGACCAACCGAATGGTAGTTACACAACGTTAAAATCTGCCAGAACAGCAAACACCTTTACCGAAGTTACTAAGGCGAGCACACTCGCTATGCCTTACTCGGAGTGAATGTAGTTTTTCTGCTGGGTATGAAAAAAAAAAAAAAATAAAGAAACAACAAAACGAGAAGCAAACGAAAAAAAGAAACAAATAAGAGAGATTGTTTTTTTTTTTAATTTTTTTTTTTTATTCAACGGTCCGATTGAATGTTGCGTAATTATTATAATCTATCTAGCTTCGCTGTATAATTTCAAGTATTGTCTATTAAACAATCCGTGTTTATGGGATTTATTGTTGACGATTACATTCTATGGAGTTGCTTTAGTTTTAGGTATTCCAACAAATCGTGCGACAGTCACTCCATTATAAAACAATTAATTATTCAATAATAGCCAATTGAAAATATTTATTAATAATCTTTTTAATCAGCAGGGACTTTACGTTAATCACATGCCAATACATCGGTACGTAAGTGAGAAATGAAACTGATCAAGACTAAGAATATTATAGAAACGTATTACTAATTAAAATAGTAGTTCACCAAAGTTTCAATTGTATTAGTAGATTATTTATTGTTCATTACTCTCTCATCATTCTAAACTAGTCTTACGTTTTTATAGATTGATGAAAAAAAAAACTTGCCGAATGTGTCCCACACGCTGCGAAATATGTTATAATGTGTTTATTTTTTCTGCGATAGAAAAATACTTTCGTAATAACTAGCATTATTCAATCGTTAATAATTATTATTATATCAGTTATACTTTTCCAGTACCTTGTACAAGAATTACAATTTTCAATTTGAGAACGTCAAATCACTGTCATTATTGTTCGAGGGTGTGGCCGTTGACTCATTAATTAATTATATTTTAAATAATGGAAACACTTAATTTAGCGTGTCCAATATTACGAAACGAAATTCTAGACGATTGGTTTGATTTATGACTCGATATTGTAGATAATGTAAGACTTAATATTATGCTTAGAAAATTGTTCTATTTTTCTGATTTATTATGTACTAAAAACATTCGAAGACATTCTCGAGATATCTTTTTCACAAACTTCCGTACCGTGTAATTGTTGTGACCAAGTCGCACCCTCGATTTACAATAAATTTTTAGCCAGAGCGCTATTATCGTTGGGTAAAATGACAATATGCGTATATCAAAATCACAATTTGTTTGAAACATATACGTGATTGCATTTATATACTCATGCTATTATGGCGTATTTCTTCGTTAATGTCTTATAGATGTACATTTCATCATTATATATACGATATAAAGTATACTACGTAATTCAAGTCTATTGGAAGAAAGGATGATGAAAAGGTGGAATATGAAAGAGAATCTAACAGTTCAAACCGAGGGAAATACTGTAATAGATGTAGCTTGCGAGTT
Organism: Neodiprion lecontei; assembly: GCF_021901455.1. Lineage (NCBI taxonomy): Eukaryota > Metazoa > Arthropoda > Insecta > Hymenoptera > Diprionidae > Neodiprion > Neodiprion lecontei. Next base: position 4,639,864 of record NC_060262.1, read on the forward strand.
TCTTAAATCATAGTTAATTATAGTTCGTAAGACGGCAGAATTTATACATAGATATACACTATTCAACGGAGTGACAGTAAACTATTTTGCAAGTTGATGATTTCACGTAACTAAAAGTTTGAAATTGTTGATTCTCATATATTGTACACATTATATATACATAACAAAAACTAAAACTTCGTTCGATGGAGTGAAGTAAAAAAACTATAAAACAAAAAAAAAAAAAAAATTCAAAAAAAAAACAAATTGACAAACAAATATGTATTTAATCAGATATACATATATTCTTATCTCACGTTACACATTGTTAGCATCATTTTAATGTTCGTTAATCTAGGCAAGGAGTTCTTGACACGTTACTTATGTCGACTAAAAAAGTATCCCTAAATGATAAGTACGATTCAAAACTTATATCCAAAACTTATGTTCAAATTCCATTACGGAACAGTATCATCTGCGAAGAGTAATTTCTTGTTTTCATCGACTCTTTGACTCAATGATATGAATATCTAAAATCATTCGTTCATGCGGGATAATAATGGTATGTATGTACATGAGCCTGCAGACGAATTGTTACCATCGGTTTCTATGTATCATGCAAAATTCAAATGTAATTCAAGATCTCTCGAATCTACAGCGTTAGTTTTTTATTAATTTGAAATCTGAGTGAAACTTAATCATTCGTAATAACTATTCAGACATTGTCGGTACAAAATATTTTTGTAATCATGTAACTAGACTTTTCTGCACATTGCAAAGCTTGAAAATTTCTGCATATTCTTTCTCGATGAAATCTTCATGAGTTTTCAATCGACGAGCAAGCCAATATTGCAATAATTCTACAGACAACCGTACGTGATTATAATAGTTACTTTTATTAGGTACGAAGGAACCAATTACCTCTGCTCAAACTATGCAACGCTATTATGTCGAAATGCGCTCCAGGCTTGCTAGTGCGTTAAATCTGCTTCCGCAATACTAATGTATACCGATATGTTTGAATTGACTTGTTTTTAAACGTGTTCCGCAGAGATTATCACTACACAATTATTGCTAAATTTATCACATGTGTATCGTTAATGTTGTCGAGAATAATTACTAAACAATATATTATATTATACAGTAAAACAAGAAAATCAATTAAACCCGTACCGTAAGATGTACTTAAAAAAATGAATAAACGAATAAAAAAAAAAAACATAGCGTGTAACAATTTATGAATTGCATTAGAATTATACATATTATACATACATAAATTATACACATTACGTATATATATATATATATATACATATTGTATTTATCAATTTAGGTATTGTAAAGTCATGTAATGTGAGAACTGTAAATAAATATTAATACAGCTTATGCATAATTTTTTTTTTCTTTTTTATTTCGTTTATTCGCCAGAAATCAGTTGCGAATAGTAATTATGAATATATATATATAAAGTTACGTTCGATTTTGTGTATATGGTAGAGAGTATGTATTTATTTTTTATTTAATAATTTTTTCATTCCCATTTTTAGATGCAAATTGATAAGCTTCGGACGTAATTGGATCGGAAATAATTTAGTTCATCGTTAGCTCGAATCTTTTTAAATGAATATTTCGAGAGCATTTTAGCCATTTTAGCGGTAAACGGATTCAAATATTTGAAAATAGTTCAGCCGAGTACCGTCATTTAGGGCGCCACCATCGCAAACAACGAAAAAACAATCGCGCATTTGTCGCATTTCGATTGAAAATCTCGAGAGCTACTTCATTTGTATTCAGTGGAACAATTTAAATTTCTTTGTGAATATTAATTCGTGAATATTAAATTCGTGGGCAACGAATTCAAATTCAGGTAAAGACTACCTCGCATCGCATACATAGCGCATTTGTAGCTTTTCGATCGAAAATCTCGAGAAGTGATCCACTTGTATTCAGTGGAACAGTTTACATTTCTTCGTGAATAAACTACATACACTTATTTGAGCGTAGCGAAATTCATGGGAAGCGAATTCAAATTCAGGAAAATACAATCGCGCATCGTGTATATCGTGAGTTTGTAGCTTTTCGATCGAAAACCTCGAGAACGAATCCATTTTTATTCAGTAGAACAGGTACACTTATTTCAGCGGCAGCGGAATTCGTGGGAAAGGAATTCAAATTGTTTGATAGTAGTTCAACAGAACGCCGCCATTTCGAGCGCCACCGTCGCAAGCGAGGAAAAGAGACAATCGTGTATCACGCGATCACAGCATTAGTAGTGGTTGAGTCGGATTCAAACGTGGTTCGAGATGCTGCGGAGCAGGAAATTCTTCATCTGCGCCAGAATTACATACTCAAAACATTATCGAACATCCAGTTTCTAGTGAATTATCGAATTAACAATAAGAAACAAATCACAATTCAGCCGGCGAAAGGTTTATTTCAACTACAGCAAGCAACGTGATCGTGATTATAGAAATGTTCGTCGCAAGCTCGAATAAACAAAAGAACTGCGGTTCTCGGAACGATTCAGATTCCAATTATTGTTTTGATTCTATGTTTTTTCCGTCGCGAGCAGCATTAAAGTGATTGATTCTTGATGTGAACTGTGTTTTGTTTGTGTTTGTGTTTGTGTTTGTTGTTGATCAACAAACGGATCGTCGCGTTCTTTTAACCCTCGGAAACAAAGTTTGTGCGTCGCGTACGTTTCTTCGAGCTCACTGAATAATTCGATCCCTGCAGTTACGTTTTATCAATTATACCTAATGTGAACAGTGAAAAAATTCTACTTAAACTTGACCATATTTTTATCAACACTGTGTTAGATAATGCAATCGAAGAAAAGTTCTATCCCCTTCAATTTTTCCATCATGCACGAAAAATACGGCATTTTTGCTAACAGTGATTGTACATCAGAATAATCTTCGTGGATTGAGTAAGTAATCCGTTCTTTGTTTTACTATTTTTGTTAAATTATTTACAATGAAATTTAGATTATTCAATGCCGTCAGAGATATTAAAAATTACTTACATTGTCGGCTCTCGAAAAAATTTGCTTAGCGTCTAGATTGTCCGCGCTTTTTTACGAAATTAAGTCAACAGTTAGATTTAAATCAAGAAAATTCAGTTAGAATAAAAAAATATTGTTCTTTTTACAGTGTGACGTGTAAAATATTTCGTATGTGAATCGGCAGCAGCCAGTGAAAAGTGATTCCAGTGATCAACATAGCAGTCAACTTCACTCAAGTGAAAACAAGAGTCTTCAGTATCAAAATTGGTGAGTTAGGCAAACCATATTTGCTGTCTATCTATTCCTCAATCTTTCTCTCCGGTAGCGTGGTGGTAATATTACACTCATACGATGAATTGTATAATTATTTTTATTGTCAATTTGAATTCTTTCCTCAATTTTTGCCATGAATATTTACGATTATGCAGCTGCAGGAGTCTATTCTCAACTTAATCGTATTTAATTTGAGAAAATGCTATCCTGTTATTTGAGATTTTTCACACCTGTTTTCTCATTGCATATACTTCTAAATGATTAATGCTCAACAGCAGAAAATTTGAAGCCATTGTGAACAATATAACATTTGATACTTGAAGTATAATTAAATTCATTACGAATTCATGAGTAGCTGGATTGATAGGATGTCTACTAACCCGTTTTCTTCCTACAGTTAAACCCAGAAACGTAAGTTACTCGTGCCTCAAAACTACAGACCACGGTGTGATTGATATAGGATCGAATGAGTGTGTTGGTGAGAATGGAAATAGGGTAGATATAGGTGAATAGGTAGGATAAGTGGATTGATTCAGGGTTCTTACTGATCTAGGAAAATCAATGGCATAAATAATTTCACAATAATTATACACAAAACGATTTATTATATTCATATTTGAACAAACGGGATTGGAATACCTATTTTACATTTTAATGCTATGCCTTATTCAAATGTAAAATGCAAGTCTGACGATTAACTTGGTGTTACTAAGTATAACAAAATGTACTCCCTGATTTGAATTGTTTCTCGTAAAAATTTTTAACAACCCTGGATTAAGCCGAGTATTGTTTGAATGCGTGTTTATTCGTTTAGCTCTTGCGATTATTTATCAACATCCGTTCGTTGAATGCAGGAAAGAATACCGGACAAAGTTTGGTAGTCAAAACGCGATCGGTGTGCAGGTTTAGTCTAAGTCGGTACAGCGAATTTTCGTTCCACAGCGTCAAACAAACATCGACCAGTTTTCAACTTTATCAATATTCATAAATATACTTCTAACGTGATGTATATTAAAAAAATTTCTTCTATTAAAAACCGATAAGACACATGTCGCAAGCAAATAGATTGGTGATTGTTTGACTGAGCAAATGCTTCTTCTTGTTTCTGTGTTTACGTGGGGCACAGTGACAAGGGATGCTGCGCTCGAAGACGTCGCGACGAAGAGGAACATCGACCACCACGCTACCGCTTTGTTTTGTTTTCTCTTCCTTTCTTTATATTTTACTTTCTCCTCTCTCCGTTATTCAATTGATTATGAATTTAATCGTATTCAGTTGATTATAAATCGAACCTTGTTGGCAGTTCTGATGAGCAATTAAGATACAATTTTTTTTCACTGCTTAGCTGATACGATTAAAATCAATCATTTCTTCACCTACATTGATCACGAGTTCTTGACAACTCACATTAGGCACTAATAATACTTTGATTTTTAGTCAGTGCAGTACCGTCTTCTAATTGTACGAACTGTTTTCTGGCTTGCATACCAAATACCGTTGTGTACTTGTTATATTCTGCATTTTAGCGTCTTGGATTTTATTCAAATCCAATACTCAGGCGGATTCAATTACGCGTAAAGTGTTAAAGTGACTAATTCAACATTTCTGAAAATTTTTCGAACTTTGTAAGACTAAAATTTAAACTTGGGCAAAACACACTCGAGAATCTCTTGGGCGCAAATTTTTCGCTCTTCCATCCTACGTTTCAATTTCCTATTGACACGTTCGGAATTCCTTAGCCTTTGCCTCAGTTCCAGAATTTCTCGTTGTTGTTTGATCAATCTTTCCTTCATGTTTCTTAGATAAAACGCACTCATCGTTAATGCTCTCTTTGCACTTTTGTCCATCACCGCATTTTCCTCTTCTTCAGACGACACTGTTGGTACTTCATTTTTAATCGCATCTACATTTTCGTTGGCAATCAAATGCGTCCTGATATCGTTAGTGCTGTTAACGTTGTTCTAGAAAATAACAATGTTTTTAATTTCAAGTAAAACTAATAGGAAACTGATAGAAACGTAAATTGTGATTGGATTGTGCTCAATGTTTACCTCACAATGTTCTGTCGCTGCTGATTGTTCAGCCATTGAGTGTGGCACGGGTAGATTTTGTTTCGAACTACCAGGTATTAATTCCAAACCATTCTTGTTTAACTCGTTGCGAGCATTCACCCTTTTGGAACGAAGAGGAAACATTGTTGGCACAGCGTTATGTCTTAATTTCCGTTTTCCGTCTACCCTCGGTTTCTCCCACATAAATGGAGGAAAATGAACCTGCGATTAATTGATATTACGAATCTACTTTTCAATTGCATGTGTAATGTACTGAGGGTTTGAAAGAAATTAGGTAAAAATTCTTAGGAACAGTGAATATCTTTGAACTATCGAACCTCGCAGATGCAGGATGTGCGATTCGGTATCCAATTTTTTCTATCAATCATTTTGGCCCATTCTAATCGTCTCGCTAGGTTCGTTGGAAATGATTTCATGGAATATCCCTTGGCACTAGAATTGTGGCATCCCGGTACGCTGCAGCCGGGCATTTTGGATTTGATTTTCAGCTTGACAGTCCCTCGTTGTCAGAGGCAAGCGTTTAGATTTGTTTATTATTTATCCGTGGGTTAAACGATTACCTAAAAATAGAAAGGGAGCAATGAAACCTAGCCTAATCTAATCTTACTACACATCTTGTATGGGAAATTGGTGTATAAATTTATTTACGGTACCATTTTAGAGGTTGGTGTTTCTGTACTCTTTATTAGTTATATACATACCACGTGTTCTTAAGTCGATTTTTATCAGTCGACAATAACAAATCAGTGCCAAGTGTCAACTATCCTTTGGCATGAAATAAAGATGTAATGGGAGAAACGCCATTTAGCCATCATATTTTCAACTAGAGCAAAATTTTTCATGTAGATAATGGTGTCAACGATATCGAGAAAAAAAATCTATCTTACCGACTGAGAAATCAAATTTTTCAACACTTCGGGGAAAAAATTTTTATCTTACAGACTGAAAAAATCAAATTTTTCAGCAGATTGCGTTGACAGTTTCGCGGGGAGGAATCACTTCTACAACCTTCTATTTCACCCACGTTTAAAATACAGATCCACGATTTATCACACCGGTTGTACCTATCGATGAAAACTGTTTTCGAGGCTCCGTTTCTGGCATTGAAAATCCATTTGAAAATAACAAATGATGAACAATAATTGTACCGTAAATTATTCATTTTCATATCGTGATCGGAAAAAAACATCTCTACTTTACCGACCGAAAGAATTCAATGTGTCAACAGATGTCGCTAAGCCTCGAGTGTTTCGCGTAGAGGAATGACTTCTATCTGTTCGTTCGAATATGGTTCGAACCCTGTTCTAAAATACAGACCCACGTGTTCTTCAACGGCTTTTGCGTCGATCGGTGGAAACTGTTTTTGAGGTTGTGTTTTCGGCATTGAAAATTAATTCTGTTGCGAATAAAAAATGACGAAGAAAGAAAAGGTCGTGATAAAAATCGAACCCGATGATACGTTGGACGGAGCCGACGGCGACACGTCGATCGTAAAAGGAAGTAGCTACGAAGAGAAATTGAACAACGTTAGCATCATAGCTAACCCCATGGCGTCGAAAAAGTTGACCAAGAAAATTTACAAGCTGATAAAAAAAGGTAGAATATCGATCGATTAGAGTAATAAAATTCTGTGACATCCGTCAATTTGAATCTCCCTCGAATTCCTTGTTCGTTTTATTACCTTGCAATTCATCGAATGGTATTTACAGTTTACAATATCGGCGCTAGCTTTCTTCTGAAAAATTTCCATTAATTACGTTGTCATTTCTCTTCTTCATTCGCAGCATCGAAGCACAAAACATTTTTGCGCAACGGACTCAACGACGTTCAGAAACACATCAGAAAAGGAGAAACTGGGTAAAGATAATTCAGTAGCGTACATAATTCGACGTAACAGGGCTCATTTTCTTTCCTAACTTCACTTTTTCATCTTACTGTTAACGGAATACGTTGCAGTAGAACAAGTTTTTTCAACATTATTCTGCTTTTCTATTTGAAGTTAGAACTTGATGCTCGAATACAGTAGATTACCGATCTGCAAATGAAAATTGTACGTTATATCTGGTCCATTTGTCCAATGCGAAACTTGAAATTCGTTGTTTTCGCCCAGAAATTCTTCGTGTTTGCTTATCTCTCGTTGTTTGTTTTGGCAGGCTGGTCGTTTTTGCTGGTGACGTAACTCCGATAGAAATAATGTGTCACTTACCTGCCGTTTGCGAGGACAAAGACATTCCGTATTGTTACACTCCTAGTCGGCAAGATATCGGAGTAGCGATGGGCGTCAAACGTGGTAGTCTAATGGTTCTGATCAAAGAGAATCCCGAGTACAAAGAACTTTACGACGAGGTGAAGAAGGAAATGGTGAAATTGGCATTGCCGTTGTAAATAATTTCGTTTGACAATTCTATTATTCCAAGTTTGAAGTACGTTGTAAGTCGTCTAATAATATGGGGATATTTTTTTATTCGTAAACAAAGTCGGATGCCGAATGAATTTGTTGAGAGTATTTTTTTTTCTCTCCTTTTGTTCTGCAAATTATGAAAAGCATAGAATAAAATAATGTGCAGGCTGATGGCTTGGACAAAAATCAGTAAATAACAAGAAAAAAAAAAAAACATAAATAAATAAAAACGAAAATATTACTTCGAATGATGTTTTTATTACGAAATTTTCTACTCCTACATTTCTATACCTTAAATTATGTATGCAGTATGAGTACATTTTACACGTATGCATGATTAGTTCACAATCTTACCCATTGGGTTTTTCATATTCTTTATTCTCTAAATTAAATCTTACGTACGGAGTCTCGTTTCAATCATTTTTCTCATGCGATTCTTATTTGCTTTTCAATTATTATTAATCGAATCAGCAGCCAAAAAGTTAAAACATTTGATTTTTATTTTTCTCATTAGCTAATTGGCTGGCTGTTGATTATTATTACAGTATGATAGTTTACCTCTTTTCTTGGAACGAAATTGAATACAAGTTTAACGAAATAGGCGGGTAATTGTTATTATTATTACTATTATTATTGTTATTTGGTATTGTTAAACCAGTTTCATATACATAATTATATCGTACGAGAGCACCATATGTCAACGATGATTATATCCGAAGTCCTCTCATCGTGTTTTAAGAGAAATGAAATCTAAGAGCATACATTTTCAAGTTTATTTAACGCGATCGCGATATTAAATAGTAACAACGATAATGGTTGTAGAAAAAATTCAGTAGACTGTAATCACGTGATCTGGGTACTGATTTGTGTAAAAACTAGATTGTCACCTTTGGTGATGATTATTCAATTGATAAAAGAAGCGCCCAATCATCCGATGATGTATTTTTTTCTTTCTCGTTTCAATCGAAATGCGTAGTTATAATCCTAGTAAGATGGCAAAAGTATAATATATCTAATTCGATATATCGTTGGATTGAGAATGAGTTTGGAGGAAGCTCGACGAGATCAGACCTCGGCAAGACTGTCTTGCTTATTACAGAATAATTATCATTGTTATTTATTAGTTGTTATGATATAATAGCAGTGTATATATGTATATTTATAGTCTAGTATTCAATGAACATCGGTAAAAAATATACACACATATGTATTGTGTATATATATATATATATATATATTAGAGTGAGCCAAAGAAACTTACCTGTCGAATCTATGGTCTTAAAAGGACCTATTTACCGAGAAAAATATTCTTCCGTTTGGAAAAATTTTTAGCTCAATTTTAAAAGGTGTCGCTGGCCATTTGAAATTTCCCATTTAAATAACACACATATAATTTTTTTTCATTATAAATGTTGTAACTTTTGAACCGTTTGAGATGAAAAAATTTTCAAGGCATATTCTTGTAAGGCATGAAATTTTCTAAAAAGAGTCCATGGAGTTGATTTCTTAGACTCCAAATTCGTATAATTACGGGCGGTGAAAGTCGAAGAAAAGTGGAAATATGCGGTATAGCGTTAATACAAAATTATAATCGAACTTTAACGAAAAATGAAGAACGAAAACAATTTATTTTGCAAGTGGTGCAATTAAATCGGCAGCAATACCGTAATTGTAACAAACAAAGTTTTATCAACAATTCAAAAGAATGTTAATGTTTAAAAGTGCAATAAAAAATAAATAAATGATTTAACGCTCTACTCCTTTGACGAATCTAGTTTATAAACAACATCTTTCACACACCTTATTTCATTTTAGCTCAAGTTTTTTCATTTAGTATGGATATTTTCAATCGTTGAGCCTTAAAAGTGCATACTTCCGCTTTTCTTCGACTTTCACGTTCCGTAAGTATGCGAATTTTTGAGTCTAGAAAATCAACTCAGGGTTTTTTTTCAGAGAATTTTCTACCCTACAAGAATATGTCTTGAAATTTTTTTTTATCTCAAACGGTTCAAAAGTTGTACCATTTTAAATAAAAAAAAAACAAATTTTTTGCGTGTCATTTAAATGGGAAATTTCAAATGGCCAGCGACACTTTTTAAAATTGAGCTAAAAATGTTTCCAAACGGGAGAATTTTTTTCTCAGTAAATTGGTCCCTTTAAGACCATAGATTCGATAGGTTAGCCTTTTTGGCTCACCCTAATACATATATGTATGCATATACATGCTTGGGATAAAAGTGAGAGAGAGATTGATTTTTTTTTTACTTATTCTTCTTTTCAATACATTGACATGAAAATTGACTCAACTTTTTAAAACCGGGACGTACTTCTGGGTATCGATTAATTACTACACTTTTCACTTTGTTAGAGGAATAAAGAAAAAAAAAAAACGAATCAGAAACAATTATTTCTTTACTCCAATCGCCCGCTCGGTTTAATCCTTTTTATACGGTACTATGACATAAAGAGTGTTTACACGCACAGTGAACTGGAAGTAAAATTATATCGTTATAGCAATTATATCACGCTTTCACATAAAATTATCTACGTTGTTTATGCGTAGTATAAAAATTATATTTTACAATCAATAGTCGCAAATTGGTGTCCGACGTAAGAAGGAAAGAAAGATTAAAGATTATTTTACACGGGAGTGAAATACACGTTACACTGCTCAAGTTATTGCTTTTACTTCGTTTTTATCCGTTCCATCTATATAAAAATTCCACGTATAATTAGCGATATGACCAACGATGATAAAATCCTTTTCATTGATTCGCAAGTCGATACAATAATTTTTCCAATACATATTACAAAGCTTCTTTTCTCCTCTTACTTATACTCCCTCTCATTTCTTTCTTATCAACATTACGACGTACAGTTTCGCGTCGTCGATATTATTTTAGACATGAATTCCATCGCGTCGTTATCCACTTAACGATGAATTTATCATTTGATATTCCCATTTGATATTCCTAAAATCATATACCTAAACGCGTAGCGTACATAAAATATCGATGTTACCAAATCGAATTACTAAAAATTTCATCCACGGTTCGATTCAAAGAAATACATCTACGTTTTATCGTTATGATTGCAAAAAAATACAACGGTCGTCAAAACTTGATGAAATGTGTTTTATGTAAGTACCGTATCATTGCATAATCTTGTTGGTGGGTTTGGTTTTTTTTCTTTTTTTTTTTTGTTTTTATTCTTTTTTTGTTTCACTTAATTCACTTTAGTTAGATAAAAGTTAGCGAATGATTAATTATCGTATTACACACACGTGCTTGCGGGTTTTTTAAAATTTTTTTTTGTTTTTTTTTTTTTTTCGTTTCACCTGACCGTTCGTTTTATATATTTGTATAATATCGTAAATCCTTTCACACGTAAATCTATCTAACGTACTTGAATCATACATATTACATCTATTTTATAATGTAACATGTATTATAATAGACGATATCTTATGTGGCAATATTTTACACTTACGTCTTAAATTATATTATACAAATAATGAGTATTATTAGGTATCGGGAATGGTCTTTTAATTAAAAAAATTTGATCTTCACGTTTAAAGTTACAATTTAGTTATTTTAATTTTTTTTTTTTTTTCTCCTGATTTTCACCTCTTCTTTTGCTCATTGTTTTTTTTCGCTGGCAAGTTTTTTTTTTTTTATTCATTTATAATTCGTTTACGCGCATACTGTACACACATACGATAATCATTGCTCCGTCATATAAAAAATATCTACACTTGAAGCATTATTATTGTATTGTAAATGTGTAATTTATACGTTAGAAGTACGAGTAAAATGTTTATTTTTTTTTTTTATTTCATATGTCGTATATGCGTGTAGATAAGTTGATTTTATTTATTTATTTTGTTTTTATTTTTTTGTTCTTCTGATTTGATTCACTTCGTCGGAATCGCTTTTCTTTTTTTTGCCGGATTTCTTATTCCGTTCGTTTTTTTTTTTTTTCGCACTCTTGACAAACGATCGACTTTCGCGGATTTCGGACAATATGAGATTGTTTCACAATGTTCGTCTAGTTGTATCATTTATACGTATATAATTATATCTCAATTATGGAAAGTGAATTGACAAGCGATCGATTTTAACGATTTGTCGGTGACAGATAAAAGTAAAGAAAAGAAAAAAAAAAAAAAAAAGACAAAATTTCGCATCTATTCCGTACTTGTTTTTTGTTTATTTTTTTTTCGTCCCAGGTTCGATCCAAATTATAATTGATATTAAGCGCGTCAAGAGAGATATGCTTACATGTTTTACTTTCAATTCAATTTCAAAAAAATTTTTTCTCTTCTTCTAAGTACAAACACATATTTTTATTTATTTTTTTTCTGAATCGTACAAACGCGTTTCGTATTATTACGTGTAATATTTTCTGTACGTTGCATATAACGCGAAGTAAAAAAAAAAAACATATATATATATATGTATTCAGAAACACAAAATGCGTGCAACAACCTTTTTGAGTATTTCCGGTTCGGGTGTTATGAATTTTTTTTTTTTTCACGAATTGACGACGTTGCTTTTTTATTTTTCCTGAAGAGTAAAAATTATCCGCAGAAACAATACTCGTATGCTATCCGGATATCGTTGTGCCAATAATTTTGAAGAAATTAGCAGCGAATTACGCCAGGCGTGACGTTGTAAATATTTGATAATAATTATAATATCGGGGTGTATTGCATTGAGATTCGAACGAGCGTTTTATACAAGCGTGAATCAGCGTTGCACAAATGATCCGTAACGTTTGAACAGTCGTACGCGAATAAAATTTTTAAAAAATGAAGCGAAAGAAATTTCTTATTTATAAAAAAAAAGAATTTCTCTACCTGATCGTTACTCTTCATATACAATCTTTATATATATTTTATGTTATAAGATATATAATATAATTGTATAATATTTGTAAACGATTAATTCGGATCTTTTTTTTCTCTTATCTTGCAGTGTTTTCTTCGAATATGAAAAAAAAAGAAACAAAATGCACATTGTTTTTTTTTCTCGACTGCGTAATAGGTATAATTTTAAATTACTTTTTTTTTTCAATCTGAGATTTTTGTACTATTTGATTTGAAATTTTCGTGTGGTAGGTATTAGCTATTATTATCATTAATTTTATTAATTTTATTATTATTATTATTATCATTATTATTATTGTTATTATTATTAGAAAAATTGTTGCCTGTTAAAATCTTGCGTCTATATTAAATACGTAATACGTTACGGTTTTATAATTATATGTATAAATAATTCACGCGAGTTGAATGTGGCAAATTATTATTCTGATTCACCCTCAAGTTTATGATTGCTGCATTTCAATCACGTGCATTATTTTTATTGTAATAATTATTATTTTTCTCGATTATTTGTTCTATATTCTTTTTTTTTTTTTTTGTATTTTCATCAACGTCTCGTTACGTTCTATAATTTCGGGGTAAAAATTGTTTTCATTATACGTATATATTGTATATTGATTATGTATTAGACGCGAGGTCTAAATTTATCTCATCATTCGTGCAGTGCGGTAGCTGTGAATTTTTTTTTTTCTTTTTCTTATTCGTCGTTAAAATCCCGCATTATTTTTTATCGCGTTTGTCTAATTTTCAACATTGGATTGATTTTTGCCGATTTGAATGTTTGTTGGCAAATTGCTGTGCTTACGCACATTTCATACGTACAATTATATGTATGAATATGTATTGCACATGCAACGTGCACGATCGATATACATAATAATATAATACATATTCATTCTAGGTGTTTTAAATTTGTCTATACCACAAGTTCATACTTAAATGTATATAATAATATTATTAGCGATTGAGCGAATTTCATTCAAAATTTCTTTCACATTCACTTTTCATTCTCTTCCGGGTTTCTTTTTTTTTTTTTTCTCTAACTCTCGTCCTTCTCCGTACATGATATTCGGATATGAAAATTCCCGTATGTAACGTTTAATATTATGCTATGAATATTAACCAATTGGATATTATTGTACGATTAAAAATATCAAATCTCTATCAATCGCAATAATAATAATAATAATAATAATAACAACAACAACAACAACAACAACAATGATAATGATTGTAGTAGTAATAATAATGATAATTACGATCATTACAACAACCGTAAGACGCTAATATTAATGATAACAATAATATAATAATGAATTAGTAAAGTGAGCAAATACAAATTGCGTCCCCAGCTACTCTCTCTCTCTCTCTCTCTCTCTCGCTCTCTCTTTTTCTCTCTCTCTAGAACTATTCTCCGTTCCTTTTTGTTCTCTCACTCCGATATGCTCAGTTAATTATTCTTACGATAATTTTTCCCATATGATTAAAATGCGCTCATATGTATTATGTATTATATAATTATTACAACGGTGCTGTGTATCAATAGTACAACATACATTACACGCGATGTATAAATATGCATTTATTATACCGCTTAATTACATAATACTTGCTTTCGAGATGCCTGGTTTTTTTTTTTTTTTTGTTTTGTTTTTTCGTTTTTTACATTCAATACGCCGATTCAAAGGATGTCGTGGTTTCGAAAAATAAATTCGTATCGAATTCAGGCCGCGTATAATTAATTGCTTAACCATTATCCCAAAATTTTTTTTAATTTTTAATATATTTTTTTTCTCTTCGCTTTTTGTGTTTCCGCTTTGTGAAGCAAAAGTTTTGCAGAAATTTTGAATAATGGTTTATGCGATTTTATTATGTAAAAAGTGCAGTGACAAGTTGAAACGATCTAACCGAATTTCATTGAAACATTATGTATATTATACATACACTAATAACGATATGTATTAAAATCGGAAAGTAGCGAAATAGTTGAAACAGTATATTGGGCGAATTTGATAATGCTTTCATTTTTGTGTATAGAAAGAAATTCATACGGTATTTGTGCCAACGGTTAAAATATATTTTTCATAATTTTTTTTCACCGTCAAATACTTGTCGAATACTTTTTCCTTACGTGTATACGTACAATATGTGTATTCATATAATCAGCTATAATATACAGCGATCATCAACGAGTTGAACTCACTTGGCCAGAGCCGGTGGCAGTTTTTGGAAATAATAAAAAAAAAATAAAGAAAGAAAAATTGTATGAAATTTGTCACGGATAATCTCACGATTAAACGCAATGGGAGAAAATTAGTTAAAACATGCGTTACTTTGCGTTTTTTTTTGTTTTATTCTGCGTTTTCAAATCGGAAGAATCGCATGCTGCGCTGGGATAATTTCATGCTTATAATTTCACTCCCTTCTTATTTCTATTATTATTTTAAGATTTAATGAAAATAATCGCAAAGTCAAAGATATATTGCTTGAATATTGGCATAAAACGCGAGAGTGGTTAACGTATATGTCATGGATATTATACCTGGATTTATTTCACGTGTCCTATTATAGATCTAATTTACTGTACATACAATGTTTGTTCATACATACATGTGATAATCATTTTTTTCATTTCTCTCCTCTGATGTAGATGAACGATAGTAGAACAAGTATATAAGGTGATCGATGGAAGTAGAAAGGCACTGAAAACGACGAACCACTCTCGCATTTCTATTTCAATATTCTTTCGAATAGACGATGGACTAGGTTATAACACTCGGTTAAATGACCGACTGTACTTTAACTTAAATTGAAAATATATTCGTAATGACACACAAATTCGGATGAAATAAGGTCAAGTAATACCTGTAATCTTTTATGAAATTAATATCAACGATCCACGAAACTATCACAAATGATTCGGTAAATCACGCGGAAATCGAAGTTGCAATCCGTTTGCGAAATAATTAGAAATCGTCAGAATGAATATGTCGAGTTATTTTATATAACGCGATCATGTTTTCCCTACACAAAGTACCTGTTACTTACGACGGTATAGTGAGTCTGCGAATGCGCATGCGCGAAGTACTGAAAATACCGACTTCAAGTTGCGCGCATGCGCTGTCGCGAAGAAATCTGACATTACGCGACCCTAACCTCAATAAGAATCAGAGGAGAAGTGAGACCTTACAGATCTTAGAGGTGAAAAATTGGCTGCAATAAAAAGCTGATTCTTCGTGGAGTAAATTTTGTGTGAATTTGAAATTGGAAAATAACGTCGCGATCACCTTCGACAGTCTATAATTATATTATTGTTATCTTCGTGATGATAATTATAATAAAGAACGTTATTACACTTTATTTGTGTGTGTGTGTGTGTGTTGCTTTAGTATCGTCTTAAGTATGAATCTGTAGGAGTATCAAAATGGTAAAAATAGTGCATATGAATACCATCAGCACTGGTAGAATCAGAATAAATCTGACCGAGCGGCTCGTGCCGCTTGACTCTTGTCATACAGGTTCGCCCGATTCAGTCGAAGCGTCAAATAGCGGACGATCCGCCGGTGTTTCGCTCGCCACCGTCTCGCGTCTGGCTTTATTAGAACCGCTGAAACACAGGCAACCCGATTGATTCCTGTTACGTTTCAACGTCGGCTTGTTCTCCTTGTCGTGCTCGGCCAGACACTTTTGATAGTAGTCGTAGTCCTTCAAGTACCTGCGAAAAAGAGGCAAGAATATCTGGTTATTTTGTCCATTTTCCTCATTCTCATCGAATCGGATCAAACCGACAGTCGCACATTCAACTGTGAGAAATATATAGGGTAGACTTCTACAGGCTATAATTCGATTTTAATCTATAAACACTATCTGGCATCAATTCAACACTATATAATGACGTTCCAACATCACCCGATGTCAATGTGATGCTATCAGATACCAATTGACAATTTTTAATGACGACAATGTAATTTTAGCGTCCGATGTCTCTGTAACATTGTATGATGTCATTGTGACATATTAGATGTCAATTGGCAATGAACGATGTCAACGCAATTTCAGTATCTAACGTCACTCTTACACTATCCGATGCTGATGCGACACATTCGATGCCAATCGACACTAAACGACGTCAATATAATTGTCGTATCTGGTGTCAGTGTACTGTTATTTGATGTCAATGCGACGCTGCTAGATGTCAGAACAATTATCGTGTCTGATGTCATTGTGACATTATTCGATGTCAATGTGACACTATTACATGTCGATACAATTTTAGTATCTGATGTCACTCTTACACTTTGCGATGTCCAATGACACCGTATAATTTCAAATGCCGCTATCTGAAGTCAGTTGACACTATACGATGTCAATTTAATACTATCCAATGCGAATTTGACAGTATCTGTAATAGTCCTAACTGGCCAATGTCTTGTAGAGTACATTTAATTCAAGTTTCGTTTTACCATACTGGCGGCCAACGATGTTCGTTCAAGTATTCCTGGTTCTCAGGGTGAAGGAGACGCACGCTTCTCGGTGACATTTTACACAGTTTGTTGTAGTTGACGCAGAGATGATTCATGCACCAGTCAGCTAGCTGGTCGGCATTGTGGAGCTGTAATTGTCGAGATTTTTCATTACCGTATCGTAATTGGCGATAAGTATTTTGAATTCGTTTCAAGTCACGCGAGGTAGCTGATCGACTATAAAGAATTACTATTTTTTCAATACCACAAATGTGTAGATTTCCTCTTTCATCGCAATATCGTACCGATACTTACTTTGCAAGGTTCGAGTAACCTCAGACAATTTTCTACAGCTTCGTTGCCGTCGTTTTGCGATAGCCGATCGAGATCCTCGATCACTCGATTCTCAACCAAATTCACCAGTCTAGGTAGACAGAGGCGATTTGCTAGTTCCAAAAGATTTAGACATCTGGCCGATGATATTGCCGGTACTTCGTCCGTGTAGAAATAACAGAGAAGCTTGTGAAACGTGTATTCTCTCACTCCCGGGAAAACAATCTGCGCAGAAAAAAGTAAGTTCCATTATCAATGTCACTTGATGTTTTCTTCAACGTTACATGCGAACGATGTAAAAATTAGATGATTGATTAAGTCACTGGTCTTTTTTTTTTCTTTTTGTTGTTTGTTTAATCGTACTCACCACTTTGGCACTACTCTCGCGAAAATCACCGGAAAACATGGCTTTCATCATGTCGCAACGAGCAGTTAGAATCGCTCGATGAGCCGGCATGTTTCCGTCGTCCAACTCGAACATTACGTCAGCGAAAAGACCTGTGCGGGATTTATTTACAAATTTTAACTACAAGCAAACAAAGTGTGAAAGGATTTAATAAATTCAAAAATCCAGGCAAACACTTGGAATGCGATTGATGTCATTTCGATGCATCTTTATGGTTTTCTTTTGGCAACTCAATTCACGCGTGTTTCAATGTTTGATATATTTGGATAATGGCATTTGATCACCTTCTCGCAGGCAGATATCCTCCAGTCGTTGCCTGACGACGATTTTGTACTGGTTGTTTAAATTACTGTTGTAAAATTGCTCCCTCGTTTGTATGTTGTTCAGTACCATCAGAAGTTGAGGTAGCTTTAGGAATTCAGCAGCCTGTCTGATTTCCTGCGCCATATAACGATCAATTTTTATCTGTGACCATTAGTTGCTCGAGTAATATTTCGATTGTAATTTTTATTTTATGTAATATAGGTAAACGAAATTTCTTATCAAGAGCGAGACGTTATTACGCTACAAGAATTTTCATTCGTCAATCGCGTTTTAAACGTTCGGCTTTAACTTATCAATTTTTTTGCTAATCAAAAATGCACGTTTGGCTAAAATTTTTTCCTATCATGATAAATACGAACCTAGTGTAGTCACAGCAGGAAAAGAAAAATTTTGAAACAGTTTTTGACTATCGACTTTTCGTCAAGATTTAATTGAAGCTCAATCTTTCAATTTTTCAAACAAATTCGATGTTTGACAATGAATGAAAGACCGCTAAATATTGAAACTACCGTATTGCATATACTGTCTGGCGAATTTTGATTAATGATATAGCATATGCATGGGGTATTCCATGAAAAATCTTAACCCTTCCGGATTTCGCTTACAGTTATTTTATATCATCGTTCGAGCTCTCTACAAATAAGAAAATAAAATTCACTGTAATTATTGGTAGCACCGATTTTTAGTAATTTCCCAAAACTGTAGTCAATTTTTTACTCTACAGTCTAAATTATTCTCAATTCGAAAGTAAATATCTAATAAAGGTATGAAATTTTACTTTTCTAGGTTCGATTCGGAGTTATGACAATGTTGTAATAAAATAGTACATGTAATCGAGAAAACATAAATTGGGGGGGAAAGTTTTTTCACAGGGATAACTAATTAATAACGGGATCGGATTTTTAAGTGTATGTTAAACTTGTTTTATATAATTTTTTATTAAAATTTTTTTTTAAATTAACCAAGATATCGGCCTTGAATTAACGGCTAATAAAAAAATTTCCCTTCCACTGTCGTATTGATATTTCGGTGAAGGGTTATCTGTAAAGTAAAAAACAAAATTTTATAAATATTCATACGAATGAAGCTATCGTTATACGCAGTCTTTCCTTTGTTTCCATTATTTACAAAATAGCGAAAAAGGCCGTAAAAAGAGGACCTTAAGATTAACAAAAAAAAAAAAAAAAATGTATCCGTCGCCATTTTGTAAAAAAAAAGTCTCTACGTATAACAATAGCTACATTTGTACAGATATTGATAAAATTATATTTTTTAATTCGAGACAGACGTTCACCGAAATATTAATGCCACAATGGAGGACATTTTTTTTATTAATCGTTAAGTCAAGGCCCATATCTTTGTTAATTTAAAAAATTTTCAATTAAAAATTGGTATAAATTAAGTTTAATATCTCGTAATAATCCGATCCCTTTATTAATTAGTTATCCCTGTGAAAATAAATTCTTAAAAATCGGTTATTCCCCCTTAAATCCGTTTCAATAGAATTCCCCATGGATTATAATTAACAATGCATGTAAATAAGTGATCGATGGGAATGGTACGGACACACACACACACACACACACACGTTATAAAATACATCAGTGATGTTTGAATTATTGCTGAAGCTGTTCTATTCTTGTGTTCTCAACTTTTAAGCATGCTCGGGTGAAATGGTATAAATGTGTAAAATTTCATCAAGGGATTTTTCAACGGTGCAAAAATTAACACCATCATTTCATACTTCGCGATTAATTGAATTGTATCGAGTGATTACGAGAGATTACTTGGCAGATAAATTTTGCTCAGATTACGTGATTTCTCACGATTTCTTAAGATCGTTATTATCAAGGATTACATCGATGATTACCAATGCACAATTTTAATCCAATATCACCGATTTCAGTGTCATTTCGGATATTACGCAAACGATTTCGAACGATATTGACGCCTAAAACGCTTCGGTGAAACACCCCTTGCATTTTGTACGGGTCATTCCACGCCAATTCGACCTGGGGTTTAACTTTGACCGCTTAGATTTGGCGCGCGATTTTTTCTATGATTGTTCACACTTTGTAACGTACTCGGTTTTCTTTTTTTTTCCGACTCGAGTCGAATTTTCTATAATTTTTAGACGATTTTATTGCTCGACTAAAATTAAAAATTTTTGTAAAAATTTTCAAAAATCCCACGTGACATATTAAAATGTTTCAGCAACCATCCATGGTAAAATGACTTTCGCGTCTAATTTTTTTAACGTTTTGTTTTCGGAAAAAGCTTGAAAACAGTAAGAAGGGAAAATCGGCCCACTCCGGGTCCAAGCTTGAAAATTTCGATATCTGATGCAGGATTTTTCAGAATTTTTTCAAATTTTTAATTTTGGTCGGTGGATAAAATCGTTTCTAAAAATTGTAGAAAATTCAAACTGAGTCGAAAAAAAAAGAAAACCGAGTACCTTTCAAAGTGGGAATAATCATAGAAAAAATCGCGCGCCAAATCCGAGAGTTTAAGGGTAAAACCCAGGTAGAATTGACGTGGAATTCCTTATATACATTAAGTATGGTACAAGGCATACTCATTACAATTTACATACAACAACGCGTTAATCTTTCACGAAGAATTTGAATTTTAATGAAAAATTTAGGAGATGTTATAATACGCAACGCGTATGTAACGGAGAAGAGCGTGATTCTATGGGTACGGTATGCGTGAGATCTACCGGATATATTATTCACTGACATCAGGCGGAGTATATATCATGTATATTGTAACGTTTATTACATACCAGCGTATCAACTACAATTTAAACGTACGTAGCTATAGTAGCATGTTGTGTACTACTAACCAGTAGGAGACCGATAGGAGCTGTCTGGAAAGAACACAGTTTTATCAGGTTAAAGAAGAATCCTAAAGCAACTGCGTGTATACATTGCAATATTGTACGTATGCCAAATTTCCAAGCCAAACATCCCAATCGAACACAATTATTATTACTTATATTATTTTCGTCATTATCATTATTATTATTTCTGTTTGATCTTTTTTTTTGACAACTTTTTTTCAACCGCTATTCACTTCTCGCTTCACCTTTTAGGTGATAGAATATACACGAAATCTCCGCCAGGAAGTATATATATATATATATATGTATATATATATATATTTATAGATAATTATTCTATGTATAATTATTATTACGTACGTGTGGAATTGCATCATAATGGTAGAATACGTGAGAAAAGACAAGTCGCGGATACAAAGAGTAGAGCTAGGAATTTTTTTTTTTTTTTTTTTTTTCAATAAAAACAAACAAACAAACTTCAATTAGGGTTAATATAATGCGGTTAAAAGAAAAAAAAAATTGTAGTCTTTTTTCTGCTAAAGAACTTACAAATTATGCATGTCAGGCTGTCGAATTTTCCGTACGAATTGAGCAGAATTTCTTGACGATTAATTCGAAATGATGCAAAGACAGAAATTGAAGATTGTAAGAACTGCGAGAAAATAATAATAAGAAAACAAAAAAAAAAAAAACTAAACGTCAAATATTGCTGGCGTGACGTTATTTTATTACTCTAATTAGACATGAAAAATTTAATCCAAATTTAGAAAATGACGACAAAAATGTCCGATAGATAATTATATTGATAGTTGTATCGTTGATGAGTCAGTGGGAGAACTCGTATCATTGTAAAAAACGAAGACCGTGAATTGGCTATACATTGTACAGCAATTGATAGAGAAAGTATGTAGAGAAAAAAAAATAAATTGAGTAGAAATAATGTGAAAGGTTTATCGAAACCGTAATTACCTGCAAATCGTGATACCGCTTGTCAAGACTGCCGGTATAAATGAACTGCAAGCACTGTTGCATCGCTGGTGGAGTTATCATTTTTGTTAGCGTAACAATTATCGTCTGTTGCTGAACGTTGTTGGAGTTTTCAATCTGCATCAAAAACGATCAATGAATTAATTTAACATAGACAGGTAGAGAGTGTAACACGAAGATAATTAATTAGAAACGTATCTCAGGGTGGTCTTATTTTGGGGGTTGGATTAATTATCATTGAGACGCCACTCAGATCTGTTTCAAATCATTAACAAAAAAAAATCTGTGCAAAGTTTTAAGCTTCCAAGTCAACTGCAACACGTCCCTCTAATTTTCGAAAGTCTTGAATGTAAAATACATGTAGTTTTTATAACCAGTTATTTCGTTTTGTATAGTTTTGGTATAAATTAAGGGACCGATTTGAAAGTTGGCAGAGTTTTTACTTATAATGATAAGAACAGAGCCTGAAAATTTCAAAATTTTATCATAAATTTGTAATATATTTCTTTTTTTATACAAGCTGAACAGCAACGCTTTTATTAGGTTTATATTATATGAGGGAACGATAATTGTAAGATTACAAAATTTTCAGGGTTTGCTCTTAATCATTATAAGCGAAAACTTTGCCAAGTTTCAAATCCGTCCCTCGATTTATACTGGTTATAAAAACTACATGTATCTTACATTCGGAACTGTCGGAGATCAGAGGCACGTGTTCCAGTTGACGTAGCGACAACAGTAGCGACTTGAAACTTTGCACAGATTTTTCTTACATATGAAAATTATTTCCGACCCCGAAATAAGGACCCTGGTAACATACATACATGCAAACCTTGAGTTCGTAAAATTAGGCAAGATCTAAAAGAATTGCTCGCGAATTATAGACTTACCAGGGATATCCGGATGTTTTGGAAAGCCGGATGGTTGAATTCCCGCATTGCACCTCCGGTTGGCTTCCGGTGATTATCCATCGTCGGAAGGACTTGGAAGCTTGATCGTCTTTTCAGTTGTTCCCAAACTCTGAAATATGTTATAGAAGATGAATTCACCGTTACGTAAATCAGTGCAGATGTGTATCCTCCGGAACGAAGAGTTGTACATTGCAAGTACGCAGTTTACAGCGATATATGTCAGTCTCGAATCACGATCAGTTATCTGAGCGGTGTTAATGCCAAGACTCTTTAGCCGGCTGCACTATTGATCCTAACAGTTTTATATGCCAGTGTAAAACTCACTTTGCCGGTTTGGACTGATCGACTCGTATCAGGCATTCCGTGTCGTCGTTAAAATCTCCCACAGTCGCCTCGCCGAAGGTGCTCACCTGAAGTATCATACGTCATCGTTTCATTTACTTTGTTTTGACGTATTGCAAGATTCGTTGCACGATTAAACTTGTTGTATTCTCAATGAGAATATATGAAATGTTACAAAAGGAATTTAAATGAAAACGCTTAAAATTCCTCCATCAATGGTATCGGCACCGTTGATGATGAACAAGACTGAAATAACATTCCAAATATGCATCCGAACCAAATTCGAACGACACAAGTCAAGTGAGATGCCAAAAAAATCTTTCAAACTGTTCGTATCTTAGCTTGTGTTGTTCGTAATTGTTTGGATTCATTTTTATTGCATAGCAGGGATGTTGTTCCAATCGCGTTTAGCATCAATGGCGCCAATAACATTGTGGGTGATTTTTTTCACCGTGTTTTCTCTTTTTTTAAACTTTGTTACGAAAGGTGAAGCGCATTCGTCCAAAAACTCTTATCACTGTCTATTCATAAATGTTTACTGGATTCGTTGCGTCCATCAATCGTCGACAGTCACGATAATCCATTGGACCATTCAACTATCCTTAACGGGAAAATCCCTCGGGCTGGGTGTAAATTGGCACCCCCAACTCACAGACAATGCCAAATTTCCATAAGAAATAAGTTTAGGGTACGCATTTACACCGAAGTTGAGGGTTTTCATTCATGAGGATATTCCTTGAACTCCAAAAGGGCGATGCTTACCATGCTCGATTCGCTCGAGCTCCGTGGTGTCAATTCCTGAACAAGCTCGATTGAGAATAGCCAGTGAAAAGCGGGCGATGCTGCAGCGAGGAGACAACGATGTGCTGGAAAGGAAGTACCGCCGGTCACGAGGATGACGTCGGTGTGAACCGGCTTCATCCATAGAGCCTTGAAGTTATCCTCGTATGTGCTCGGAGCCAAGGTGACTTCCGGGGGAATCGGTTTGGGTGGGCAAAACGGCGCCTGTATAATTTCAAAGAAACAAGACACAGTCACGAATGTCCCTCCAAATGTGGAGGCGGGTTTATCCACTTTGTGTACCTGAAGAAGCGGCCGTTGTACCCTCTTCAGGTTAGTCATCCAAAATCGCTGTTGTCTGCGGGCGATCAGGGCGGCTCGGATCGAGTTTTCGAACACCTCGTTCACACCGTAGTAGGTGAAGACGCTGGTTTCGTAATAGTAGACACCGAGTTCTCTGGCCACGGATCTTGCCTGGTCAGGCATCACGAGGTCGCTTTTTCGGGTGGCTCTGAAGGCAAACTTCGCATTAGACGAATTTTCTAAGTTCCGGCCTACCGTTACATCGAAATATCGGAACTTCGAATGGTCGAAACTTCAAATAAGTTGATGTTCGGAATGGTTAAATGAAGATAAAGATAGCGGCCAGAGTTAGCAGCAAAATGTGTCAAACTTTTTAGAAATAGAAAAGTGCAGTTGCATTTTATCTACAAACATGACTGTATAACAGTATTGGGGGTTCAAGGTGTTTCAAAAAATGTTGATTTTCGGACTTCGCTACCTTATGCGAAAGAAAATTTGACTGTTTATTCTGGCTGCTAGTTTCAGTCTCGCAATGGTCACGAATCCCAATAGATCACTCTTCGGAATGGTTACCACTTGGAATAAGTTGATGTTAGGAATGCTGAAGAATCCGAATAGATCAATATTCGGAATGGTCAAGACTCCGAATAGGACAATGTTTGGAATGGTCAACACTCGGAACAAGTTGATGTTTGGAATGGTCAAAAATGCGAATAGGTCAACGTTGGGAATGGTCAAGATTCTGAACCTTACCAGCCTCCACAAATCTAAAGGTCCGTAACGTGGTGGACTGCGTATATTTGACGGGGCGGAGTTTTGACCATTCCGAATTTGGAACAGCAACCGCGAAATTTTCTTTACTTTACGTTTGATCAATATCCGTGTGAACGAATTCCTTCTCTCCGCATACACTCACCTGACGAACGGACTTCGATCTCTGAAGAAACTCAAGTACGTCTCGTCACGATACATGTAACGCAGGTCGTTTTTACATCCTACCAATAGTACCGGTGTTTGGGGACAAAAACGTCTTATCTCGGGATACCACATCGCCTTGCAGTTTCTCAGGGACACCGGATTCGTTATGGAGAAACATAGCAGCACCACGTCGGATCTGCGACGTCGCATAAAATCAGTTGATATTCATTGATCCAACAGTACGAAATTCACGATTTTTATGATCTAACTTTTTGCATGAAGTAAAAGATCTTTTTTTTTTTTATTTTTACGCCAGTGAAGTAGATTTGAGATTTTTTACAGGCTGTTTCTATTTATGAAACGAAAAAGAAAATTAGTCATCGATGAAACCAGTATGAAATCAGTTTCAATTGTTTTTATAGGTATAAATCCTTACTCGTTCGATCTTGGTCTGGAATTCAAATACAGTTCAAAAATTATTCTAGAACGTGTATTTTCATTGCATTGCACCCGATCCGAGTGATTTTCGATGTGCGTTTGATGTTTGTTAGTTTACTTGCGCAACCTGTCTGTGTATATGTATACATATAATTACTCTCTCGACATTGCTAAATACGTTTCGACGATACTGGCTTCTACTACCGATTCAACGTACGATGCAAGTACGGTATACAGATACTCAAAAAACGAAAAATAAAACGAAACTCACACGGTTGTTAATTATTATTGACCTGTCGTATGTATGGTTAGGTAAGTGTCGGTACCCACACCAAAACACCGCAGGGTAAATTCTCGCATATAACAGAGATTGATATGCTCTTTTCCCCCATTTATTAAACACCCACTCGTGTCAGTCAGCGACTGGCTGGCTGGCTTTGCCGTTCACTTAATTACGATCGGAATTCCATATGTTTGCCTAGGTCATATATGAACAGAAACACGTGTGTGTATCATATTCGTGTGGTACAGTACAGTGCGTGCAACGTTATATCAAGCTTACGCCGTATTGCCGTATATCGTGGGAAAAAAGTTGTCATCGTTTAAGTAAAATGTATGTATAAATCTACCTATAAACGTATTATATAAAGTACACATTTACCTGCCGTAGGCAAACCGACGATCCTTTTCGTGGTCTCCAAAAGTATCCCACAGTCGTAGGGACACGTTGACATTGTCGACAACTTCCCAAGAGCGTTCGAGGACCTGTCGTCGTTGTCGTCGATCGTCCCCCGAAGGACGGACGCAAGAAATATTGAAAATAAAAAATGGAATTAAAAAAGTATACGGTCAAACTTTTACATCAAAGTTTTTTATATCATACAGATGTATTGTTAGTGCGCGAAAGTCGGAGGAGGATGGGATCCTCCAGAGCTGAGGGTAAAATGAGAAAAGTTTACGCTCCCCATTCTCCGGGGGTAATCGATGCCTTATTCGACTCTCTATAACCTTTCGTCCTGTGCATGTATACCTTCGGCTTACATACAGACGTATGTACGTCCGAACCTACCGTGTGCACCCTTCTTCTCTTCGAAATCGCGAAATACCAAAATTAATTAACGTCAGCACCCTTCGGAAGTTTCAACGCCACCCCATTTGGAACGGTTCAACCGGTAATGGAAATTCGATTCGTTTTCTTAATTCTGAAAAACGACGATCTAGCCAGGGGATGATAATTTACGCACGGCACGTTGCCCGGTGTCTCGGATACTGAAAATCTCACTCGAATGTCAAACTGTTCCGAGAACAGGAACACTTTAAAACTCTCTTTGCGATTAAACGTGATCTAGATATAAAACGACCCGAAGCTCTACAAATGTACTGTAAGGATGTGGCAAATGGTTACATTGTACGTTAAATGTAGATCGAAAAGCTCTCGAGGTTTGAATTGTTCCCGTGAAGAGTTTACGGCTTTCAATGTGGAAACGGAACGATTGTGCAACGAAAATTAACCAGTCATCCCGGGGCTTTGTCTCTGGGACGATTCGTTCAAACTATGATTGATGTAAGCTTTTTCGAACAGTATAATAATTGTGCACTGAGGATTTTCGCGGTTTGAATCTCGCGGCACGAAGTGAAGTTGGTTAGTTGGGGACAAGCGGGAAGGTGTTGAATGTTGAGCCGCATGAATGAAACGAGGATGTGCACTTACATCTTTGTAGATTCTGTACTGATCGATGGCCCACACAGTTGGTACGTGAGTCGTGAGAAGTTGGGACAGAGACACGTGCTTGTTGCAAGCTCGGGCGCATATCAAACGGGTTTTCCCAACCGCCGTATCCCCGACGACGACGCATTTGACCAGTTCCTGGTGGGGCTGTTCATTGTCCATCACCGGCAATCACCCCTTTTCATCAAATCGTTTCTTTCTCTGTCCAGATCTGCGTCTGTCACTCTAATCGGTAGCTCGAACCACATTCGTTCTGAAAAATTTACCGGGTATATGAATATCGTTGAAGCTGGAAAGGGAGTTGAAACAACTGACCAATTGTAACGTGTTCCCCTTCATTGATACCGAACAAGTGTCGCTTCGGCCGTACGAGCTTCATTATTCACAGTCGTGAGATCAGTTGTCGGTACGAAACGAAGAGACGGGGACTGATGTGAGGGTTCGAGGAGAGGCGCGGGGTCACGTAAATAAAGTAGGCAATTTGTTTGAAATTAAGGTATAATGGCACATACGGTACCTCTTTACTGTCATAGCTACGTGTTACCTAGATATTGATTTGACCCCGTGCGCCTTCTCTATATTTAGAGGAATAACCTCTGCAACCTAGTCGCCTTAACCCTGTGCTTACAGAACACGTGTATAAGTCCAATCAATCCCCGGAACCCTTTAATGTATGTTTTCAATGTCTGGACTCGTGTAGGTACGTGATAACGGTACGGTTCGTTCTTGAACCCGGGTATTCATGCGGTCGGGTTACAGGGGTCGATTCTTTTATCCTCGGATTCTATATAACGTCGTTTCTACAGATGTTTGTCGATTTCTGATAAAGTTTTTATCGAAGTATGTATACACCGTCGAAAGAGAACCATAAAGTGTCGAAGTTTTGAACATTCTCCAATGAAGCGTAGGCCTTTATTTCAAGACGCGGCAATTCACTCGATTTCATGAATTTACAGCCGTTTTACGCGATATAGAATGACTTTGAGTAACCTTAAACCGTACTGTCTGCATGAGTCTAGAGTGAGTTCAAACGACTTTCGAATCACCTCACATTCGTCCATGTGACGACTAATAGACTTAGACCGCAATTGAATTTACCATTATTCCATTGATCAGCGACTTTGTTTGACTTGAAGTGATTTCGCATGACCATTGACTTGAGACTTTCGATGACTTGAAGCGATTTCGCATTACCATTGACTAGTGACTTTTTATGACTTAAAAGTGATTTTGCATGTCCATTGATCAGTGACTTTCCATGAATTGACGTGATTTCGCATTACCATACACTAGTGACTTTGATGACTTGAAGTGATCTCAGATGACTTCAAATAACGTTTAAACTTAAAACAATCATCGACCGAAGACGATTGATTGTAAATAACGTTGATCTATGACACTGCACGCAGGGTTGTTTGATCGCGGTATAAGTTGAAGGAAACACCAAGTTTTCCGCTTTTCGTCGACGATGTTTTACGGGTTTTTATCTATCGTCTACTGCAGAATTCACGTAGCCGAAGGATACCGCCGGAGCTTAATACCACGATCTCTTCTGTCCTGCAAGTTGGTGTGTTATCGATCTCTCTACAACCTGCCGGAAGAGTAGCGAATATTATACATGTTGGTACCACCCACTCCACCCTCAATGCCAACGTGAACCAATGCTTTTTCAATATCATGCCACTTGTAGTTGTTGCTAACGGAATTTATGGACCTGGTTATAATTGCCGAACGTTATAGCTGACGGGGGTGAGAACTTTTAGAATTTACACCTGAAATTTTTAGATGCATACGTTGAAACTCTACTCCGAGGGCTTTAGTCCGATCAAATATAGAGGGTTACAAAAACAACGAAGGGAGGAGATAAAACGTTCGGATATCAACGAAGGGAAGAGACAGCTTTTTGTTGAATTTCAATGGTGTTTGTTTTTTCTTTTTTTTTTTGTGTTTTTTCGCTTTATCGATTCAACTAAAATATATTATGTTTTTTCGTATTATTCAGACTCATATCAGATGTCAAGGCAACGATTAATGGTACTGTCGACGATAACGGTAATTTATTACAGATAGGATAATTATCATTGAGATAATTTTCTGATGTGATTGTTCGAGGAAATTGTAATTTTATTCAACCTGAATATCCAGAGTCATTAATTAGTCGAAGGTATTGAAATGACGTAAAAACACAAATAAGAACGCACGGCAAGCTTGCAAACTCGATATACTGCTCATCCCGAATACGCTACATAACTCAAAAAATAATCCTTGTAAAATATATTTTGAATAGGATACATAGCTTCAACTACTCTGAAACTTTCTCTCATTTTTATTCAACTCTTTTGTCACAGACTCTATAAAAATTGTATAAATAAGAATAATAATGTTTGAAAAAAACCAACTTCCCTTTTAAATTCAGAGTCACAAAAAACGCGGGGAGTTATGCATATATTTTTTTATTTTTTTTTGTAAGAATGATCTTTTGCGTCTTTGCTTTATGGAGTACACTTAATTCTCGAAGTAATCTCGATCTAGACAACTATAGTCTCTCGCTTGGGTGCTTGCAGCGAATTTCGAATGGGGGGGGGGGTTTGAAACAGGGACGAATAAGACACACATTCATTTTTCCCCACTTGTGTGTACACACACACACACACACTGGTAGAATATCCTGTATACTTTATATATTATCTTGTACTTTATTCGGGCGTACCAAAAGAACTTTGAATAAATATTTTTCATCAATCCTCCCCGAAGTTGCGAAAATTTTATCCTCGTTTCGAGACGTTAGTCAATGTCAAGATTCGAAATTAATTAAATTCAAGAATAGAATATTTTTTGGTAATAATGTAACGATATCGAACGTTGTCTTAGAATTTGCCTTACTTCAGAACTTTTATATGCGATTTATACTTGTTTACAAATAGTCGAGATAAGACTTTCAATTTTTTACTTTTCTTTCGTAGCTACAGATAAAAGTATTGCTAGTATAACGAGTTGTTTTTTTTTTTTTTTTTTGCGATCTTTTTAAAACTTATCAATCGTCTTTACAAATTGTATAATTTAATCATTTCAAGCTTTGACGCTCGAATAATTGGTGCAAGTTGCACTCAACGGTTCACTCTGTCGTCTCTTGTTGTTAATCAATTTACGCAGGATCTTCAATTAGAAGATCAAAAGGTCAAGTCTTTCGGGGCTTACGAACTTGCTGTGTAGTCTAAAACTGCCGATTGTCAATGTTCAATTTTACTTAATGCTAGCCTTGGTCTTCTTGCTTTTTTTTTTTTTTTTGTTTTTGTAATCCCTTTTTTTTCGTGATTTTTCGGGGCTCAAAACCTATTCGTCTCAGAATTGATTTAGTCTCAGAATGGATCTAGTTACCTTTTCGACTAATTCTAATCTCAGAAGTTTCGAAAACGCGCAAACGAAAAATCAAAGCAAAATATCTTCGTTTTTCGATTGTATATTTCGAACGATTCATCGATTGTGTAAATTCGATAATTCCTAAATTCGTAAACAGAGAGATATTCGATCGCCCGAAAATTGGTGAAATTTAACCACTCGGAAAAACTTTCACTGTGAAATTGGACCATTGAAAAATACGATAATTGAAAAATTACCCATAATAATATTAGCCTTATCTCTGAACGAATAAATCGAAACGTTCAGGCGTATAAGATTTCAAACCCATCACCGGATAATAATACGAGACATACAACTTTGTGCACAAATGTTGCGTTTGTTAGTCGGAAAATTTTATACATATATTTGAAAATTGGAAGGCAGCGAAAAAAGGTTCTTGATGTAAAAGAAAAATAACACAATAATTATTAATACCAATAACAGTGAGAAACAAATTAAGAATATTCAAATATCAATGATACTGAAAAATGATCACTCGAACGATGATTTGACAAAAAGCGAATGAAAAAATCCAATAGACATGACGAAAAAATAAAAGATCAGATAAACTTTGAGATCTTCGTTAAAATTTAAAAATATTTACAATAAATTGCGGTCTTTTTCTTCAATGAAAAAAAGTGTCGCGATGTTTAATGAAAAAGAAGTAGGAACGTAAAACATCGTTTCCGAGGTCACTTTTGACAATGAAATATCCTTGTTCCAAAAATCGTGAATTGATAATCTGATTTTTCAATTCTATTCGTACGCATTTTGTCAATTTGAAATTTTATTTCGATTATTCACTCTCTATTTTATTTTGTTATTTTTTTATTTTTTTTTTTCTTCCGTCAAGTCTACCGGATAACAGTCAAAAATTACAGGTGCCTATGACTGACGTTTCTATTTCGCGCCGACAGTCGCAAAAACTAGGGTAATTAAGA
Source organism: Neodiprion lecontei (assembly GCF_021901455.1). Classification (NCBI taxonomy): domain Eukaryota; kingdom Metazoa; phylum Arthropoda; class Insecta; order Hymenoptera; family Diprionidae; genus Neodiprion; species Neodiprion lecontei. The sequence goes on from NC_060262.1 coordinate 4,671,594, forward strand.
AGTTGTGTTTTTTTTCGAAAGGGCGTCGCGACGCCGGTTAATCGGAACTGTACAAGTGTCTTGTATTCGATTTTGCGTTTCACCCACCTTAGCTGTATAAACGCAATTGAAAATTTTCAGGTCGATTGCAGCAGCAGCAGCAGCAGCAGCAGATTCGGACGTAATATCGCAAGATAAAACCCAGCTTGAATATAAACTTGAAAGACCAATGTCCTCGCCGATAATTCCAAGATTTTCAACTCCGGTTAATTTCTCAACGTTCCGAAAGTTGAAACGTAATCGTCACCCCGCCGTGCAGCGTAGTGAAATCAAGCCTTTATTATTAACAAAGTAACAAGTAAATGCAGATACACACGTTACGAATATAAAATTTCTAAAAGTTCTCTCAACGTGTCGCGCACATCGATATTATCTGCACAAAGGTTTTGCACAAGGATCGGTAATTGGAAAAAATAATCACTGTGTGGCTGCAACGATTCAATTCCCCGGTCTATACGAATTGAAATTGCATAAAACAAAAAAAAATAAATAAATAAAAATAAATAAAAATTAGTTTCAACTCGCTATTATCTCGACCGTTGTACGAAGAGACCGTTCGCCAATTTTTTCGCAATTGAGACAGGAAAGAAGGGAGGGAACCGAATCCTGGTTTATACGTGCCGAAGAGGTACAAGTGAACAGGATCCCGGAACGTCCTGTCACAGACTGTCGCTTCTCTAGGCTTTGGGGTATCCGAGCTTCGGCGAATCTCGGGGTGATTCGAGGGCTTTCGTTTTATTGGTATACTGGTGGTGGTGGTGGTGGCGATGGTGGTAGTGGTGGTGGTGGTGGTGGTGGTGGTGGTGATGGTACCGGCGGTGATGATGGGGGGGGGGGGGGGGGGGATATTATACCCTCCTGACTAGCGAATATAACCACTGAATGAACCCACGCCGTGACCCCGCGCCAAACCACCAAAGCAAGAAAATGCGGATCATTGGCGAGCTGCAGGTTCACGTGTGTCTTTTATATACATATATGTATATAAGGTCTTCCACGCAAACTCGTAAAAACGATTTACCATCGACATGACATTTTGTTAATTTTTAATTTCATAAAAGATTTTTTTTCCACGCTAGTACGGACCCTGAAAAGCTTGTGAGAATTTTTTCAAATTTTTGTTTTTTTTCATCACTCGTCTTTATTCTATGATTTTATTTATTCAACTCGTCTTAAAAACACCCGATTAGTTGATTTTTACGATAGAGGATGTAAAAATATTTGATACATCCGATTGGAAACATTTTTACGCAAGATTCAGACCTCGTTGTTTTTTTTTTTTTTTTCTCTTTACTGATATTTTTGCTTTTAACAGTTTTTTTTTCGATTTTCACAGCTGTTAAAAATCTAGTTCAATACGTACCGCATCTTGGATTTGATTGTTATTGATTTTTTTTTTTAAATGTTTCTCCGGTACTAAAACGCGCTCGCGATTTTTTCTCAAAAATACTTTTTGTAAAAAACAATAACTCAAAAAGTGTTGGGAAAAAAATGTTGAAAGAAATCGTGAGTGTGTTTTTGAACTGGGGAAGTTTTGATAAGATTAAAAAAAAATCAGTAATCAAAGTTTTATTATGCATGAAAACATGTTTCTTGATAAGGATTTTGTACTTTTTTTTTTCTTTTCAAATATCTCAGAAGCAGAGCGTTCAATACAGCTTTTCAATTTCTTGAATCGATTCTTTAGTTAAAATTTCGAAATTAACCTGCAAGATTATCGGAATTGTTGTTTATTTAATAATTCCAATTCGAATAGGTCTAAAATTATTAAATGTATATTATTTTCTTCCCTTCTTACACACCGTTAAATTCAACTCTTGCGCTGTATAATAACTGAATCATGCCGCATTGACGTCAAAATCCTTTATAATCAAGAATAATATCGCGTGCACTATTTTTTTTTTTTTTTTTTTTTTTTTTTAACTCCAGTTTGTGCGAGTGTTTGTTTCTGTTACACGTAGACCCATTCCTTACTGGATACGATCATTTTCTGGAGAATAGAAAAACAAAAAAAAAAGAAAAATAGAAAAAACACGTTGTACACACTTGTGTTTAATGGGCAATTTTCACGAAAGCGAGATTTTTATCTATAATACTGAAACTCTTTATCCTTCTGTACAGTATCAGCCAAAATTAACTGGTTCTGCATGGACTTGACTATTCAGTCGGTAAATGACTCAATTTTTTTTTTTTTGTTATGTACGAGTTTTGAAATAAATTTTCGAATCTGACGTGAAGTCGTTTTTTCTTCTATTCTTTTTAATTAATTATTCACAACCGAAGAATTGGGTTATACAGTTTATTGTAACAATTTTCACAAAGTGATTTAACAAAAAAGGATATAAGAGGTCGGAACCTTTTTTTTTACTGACAATAAGCGAGCGATTTTTAACGTTTTATTGCATGCGTAATTCTCATATAGTCGAGGGTTTGTAACTTCTTATTGATTCGATATTACAAGAACGGAATGAATAGAGCTTTTATCGAAATACTGGATCATCCGAAAACTTTCATTTTTTCACAACCTTCAGACTAGTTGTATAAAACGAAAAAAATGCAGAGATCCAATATTCTATTCTTATATTGTATTTGGTACAATTTCTACTTTTCCCTGTTTCTTATTGACCTAAAATCTTCAAAGAATCAAAAAAAAAAAAAAAAAGAAAAGAAAATAATACCTAATTAAAATAAGTTTATTGTGTTTGTGCAAGAAATTTGTTACTACATTAATTTAGAAGATTAAAAAAGCGGAAGGTAGTGAAAATAATAAATGAAGATCGTGTAAGAAATCGAGCTTGGAAAGTATAATCACGTTTAAATTACGCTCAATCAATACGGCTGGAAAGTGTATAGAATAATTTTTTCACAAGAAGAGCGGTCTAGCCGTAAAGTCGTTTATTAATACTCTCTTGTAATAATATTCGCAAACAAGTCTTACAGTTTTTATGCGCTCAAAATCGATGGTATTTAAAACCTTAAATCGTTTATATCCGAAGAAAAAAGACAGCGTGAAACATTTGTCGATGTATACGAGTATAGTTGTAAAATTTCTTCTGTATAAATCATGCGATATAAAACATTTAGCAGCGAGTTTGGTTTTTTTCATTTTTTTTGTACGCAACTCTCCCCCTTCCATCCTTACCTTTTTATCTTTACAACCCCCAGGGTATAAACCGTCCATTTTAACGTTTCGTTGTCACGAAAGTCCCGAGGAATTAGGTACACTGACCCTCCTCGATGGGAAAGGTCAGTTTCCGATCATTGGTCAGTCATGCCTGAATATCATTTCACCCTTCTCTGCAGAGAGAGACTGATCGTTGTTATACACATAATATAATACCCAATGAGTATTTTAAGCCTCTGAAATTGGACGAGGATCGTCCGTAAGAAGGATTTTTTTTTTTTTTATTTATTAACAAGCGTTAAAACGGGGGAATTGTATTTAAACGATTATTTATTCAATAGCGAATCATTAATATTGTGATATTTTATTTTTCTTCTCACAAATATGTCTTCGATGATGAAAACACTTTGTTGTTATTTAAATGTGTTCGATTTTATCATCGGGTGCTTTGATAATGCAGTGAGATTAAAGAAAAGCGGTTGATAAATTTGTCATTTTATTATACAATTTCTTGATTGCGATAAATTTTAATATTCGATCTTTGGTAATAATTAAATTGAAAAATATCTAAATCATACTTAAAAAATTTTACTGTATTGATTTTATTTGTATTGTAATTTTCGTTTCAAATTTCTTTGGAACAGAATTGAAGTTTGATCAGACTCGTCTTTAAACAATTTCGAAGTGATCTCGGTAAAGAAAAAATTGACAACTTGACTCTCGTTTTGTTTCCAATATAATTTCATTCCTTTTCTTTTTCATGTTCCAGAATTTTTGTAAAAAAAAACCTCATTGTATACCAATGCAACAAATGATAAGATTTGAAAAATACCACACGACATATTATAAACAAAAACTATATAACCGCGAATTAAAGAAGGGCTGATTTACAATTCAGCTTAACGCGTTGAATTTTTGTCGCATGGAAGTAGAAAAAAAAAGAAGAAAGAAAGAAAAATGTTATTTCAACGTTCGCATCGACGACGTTAAATTATACATACATATAGCTTAAAGTTCTTGGGCTGATGTCAGCTTCGCTTCGCTTCCTTTCGTCACGTTCAAAGGATGATTCTCGAGCTGTGCATCCCTGGCTGGTTTCGCTTCTATACCTTCTACATGTGCATACCTATAACCTAGCTGACTTTACACATACACATACACATAGGTAGGAACGTATATACAGTATACGGTGATCGTTTCGCGACCCCGCGCATGCTGAGCTCTACTCGGTCCTGGATGACGTCAGACGGTGAAAAATCAATCCCTGGCCCACCTGTATAGTGGCACCCTCTCTACACGTGTACTACACACGCAAACACACACGCGCACCTAGACCAAGGTGGAATAGTACATTGTTTAACAAGGAGGGAAACTCGGTCTTTTCGGGCCGAGCTTAAGTTTGCTATACGAGTCCGTAGGTTAAGTCGAAGACTAATTGTGTCGCAAATAAGCGAGGCGAAAAAACCGTTGACTTTTTTATTGCGCGTCATTCTTTGTAAAACGGGAGTATGGCACGCGTTTGTTTTTGTATTTTTATTTTTTTATTTTCTTACGCGAATCACGAAATCGAGGTTAGGTTCGCGTAATGTCAGATTTGCCAGCTTATGCGCATGCGCGCGGTACGGAAAATACCACGTTTAACTCCTAGGACTTGACCTTTTCAGACACAAAAGCCACTGTACTGACACCCTTTTGCTTTTCTTTCCTTTTTTGCATTTTTATGTAAAAAAAAAAAGAAAAATATGTACCTAAGATTTGGAACGAATAGGTTTTTTTTTTTTGAGCATCCCCCAGTTTTTTATAATTGTTATAAATAAATACATGCGAAAAAAAAAAAAAAGAAACGTATTTTCGAGAATATAATTCGTTAGCGGAGAAATTTGACAACAAACGTACCGTAAAAACGCTTGGTTGACAGAGATCTCGAAATATTTATATGGTTATTGGATTTATAAAATTCAATGGGTAGGGGTAGTTTTCAATCTCCCTTAGGGGTGCATATCTGAATTTCGACGATCTTATCAAACTTTCGCATCTTTTCTTTGAAATAATAGTAACACATATTAATTGTCGTGTTATTTCATTCTTTAGTTTTCTCTTTTAATATTTTTTTGTTAACACCGTTTGAAAATTAATAATATACAACATATATTAGCTTACAGAGATTTACAAAACGTTTGATCTATTTGTAATATATTTATATCATACGAAAAATTGGCAACGAATTTCACTTTAGCATTGATCCTTTTTTTTTTTCCTTGTTTTCCGAATTTTCGAACGGAAGAGATTTTACTTTCTTCGCTTTTTTTTTTCTTTCCTTTTTCTCGCTACACGGTGCACATACACATCAGTTGTAACAACAACGTTGCTTTCGTAATTTCTTACAGACTTTTGGAGATTTGAAAATTGTCTGTATTATTTGTTCTTCTGTCGACGAATTCGCGCTCGCCCGGCGGTATTAATTATACATCCAAGTAACGCGATCGGTATTTTCATCGTCTCGCCCTATACAATGTGCAATGTATCATACAAATCGTTAATCGATACGCAAATGTCTGGGATATTGTTGCACCTTTCGAAATAACGCAACGATCGAGAAACTCGCAGCTTTTATCGATCCCCAAGTTGGGGTTTGTTTTTTTTTTCTTTTTTTTTTTTTTATTTCGTTTATTATTTATTTATTTTTTTTTTCTGTTCTTCGCTTCCCTTTTTCGTCTCACGGCGACAGTCAAATGTCATTGTACCGTATAAACATTGACGTATAATATGTGTATGCACAAAGGTCGATGTCCTGGGAGAGAGCAGGCTTGCGGCCTTGATCTCTCACAGTCGAGAGGCTTTCTTCTTTCCTTTTTCTTTATTTCTCTTTTTTTTTCTTGTTTTTTTTTTTTTTCATTCCGCATTGTTTTGTTTGCATTTTTTTGCCAACCCGTTTTTGAGTTGCCGACGGTATTAGAGAAAAAAAAACAAAAAAATTATTATCTCGTTTAAAATTCGTTCGATGAGAACTTTATAGTTCCGGTTCGTTGAATTCTTGAGAGATGTGATCTTGTCGGTTGTTGTTTTTTTTTTTTTTTTTTTTTTTTTTCGCTGTTGTTCCTTTCAATCGCAGGGATTAACAAAAATTACGCACGGTACTCGAAAAATTCATCTCTACCGAATTTTTCTCAACAAAGTAATTGTGCGCAGCGAAAAGATGAGGGGGGATGAAAAAAAAAAAAAAAAAAAACAGCGAACAAAAGTAAAAATTTGCACTACTTTTCTCCTGTTTCAAATTTTACCTCGATAAAGGACGAGATGTATTAGTTTTTGTTAGTGGAAATAAAAATCAATGGTTGTTTAATTTTCGAGTACGTAGAAAAAAGAAATTCACTTGGAAGCAAAATAAATTCTAGATAAAATGAAGAAGACTAGGAGAGGTTATTTTGCGATCCTCGGCTAGTCATTTTGGCACATCGGAGCGATGCGATGAGTTGATACAACGTGTTTAACAATTTTATAAACACGGTTTAACACAGATCTGTCCAATCTACTTGCGGTTTTAATTAAATAAAAGCTCCGTCAGCTTCGCGGAATGCGGTGAATGAATTAGAGCTCCCTGAGTTATAATTATTCTTTACTACGACGATGTGTTTGCCTCGATGATTATCGTGTACATACGTGTATAAATGTATACACGGTTCAGCATCGTCATCTGCACAAAGGATAATCCAAGGTGGAATCGTTTGTGGTATATTATATATGGGGCATTCCATTTCAAGCCAACGGGTCAACGGGCCTGACCTTCTGAGACTCCAAGGGCCGATGGACTTTTTTTTTTTGTTTTGTTTCGTTCAAAATATAACAATTGTAAATTTTTCGAAATCTTACCGCCATCTTGTAAAAGTCTGCCGACCCAAAATATCCTTGACACGAAGATGGACAGTTTTAATTAAATCGGTGAGACTGTTTTTTTTTTTTTGGTAAAATCAGAAACTCGAAAACACATCTTTTCGTCGTGATTTGAAAATGGGATTGAAATGCTGAATATTTTTGTTGTTTTCTTTTCAGGAAAACTTTTGTTTTTGAAAAAATCCCCCCCCCCCCAAAAAAAAACAATTTCTTGGCTATTTATTGTTAACGATGGTTTCTTGTGGTAAAAAAATTAAATAAAAGGAAAACTCCGTTTTGATGAAAATCGATTTTCTTTTCATTTCATTTGTTAATAATTGTTTTTTTCTTTTTTCGAATTAAGCATAATTTCTTTCGTTTTACTCTTAAAACAAAAAGAAAATCGAGGTTCATAAAAACCGAGTTTAATTTTATTCTGTTTTTACCACAAGAAACCATCGTTAAAAAATAAATTCCAAGATAAAAATTTTATTTTTCAAAAACCGAAAATTGTCCCAAAAAAAAAAAAAAAAAGTATACACCATTTTCATCCCATTTTCGAATGATGATGAAAAGACGTATTTTCGAATCCCTGATTATATATACGAAGCCTACGTTTTACGGTAGTTGAAGAGTCAAAGCACTTTTTACACCGCGGTACATATAATTTACGCTTATGCGTGCAATGCAATGTTGAAAACAACACGAATGACGATTATTATTAATTCAAGACAGTAAAGTGGTTGATTGAATAATTCGGTAATTGGAGTCTGAGGGGAGCTTTTTTATGGCTTTTTATCATGAGATTGAACTTTCTTCGACCTGAATTATTACCGCTTTGTAGAAATTTAATCCTTTGTGTTTTGTCGGGTGGTGTAGGTGTTAGGTACACTACCTGTATATATGTCTGTTACAAGATTGAACTATGTCGTCGGTAAAATTGTCCCTCACGCGCCGGACGTCTAAGTTGATTGAATTGCGGTCAATCACTGCAGAGCTGACACAACCGGCAGAACTCGTAGAATTTTCGTGTACGAACGAAGACGATTCGACGGAGATTCAACCAAACAGTTGTGTAAAATTTTAGGGATAGAAATAGAGAAAAAAGAAAAAATTTATAGGTACCTGCATTAAATTATTGCCAAGCTGGAGAGACGTTTCATATTCTCACAATTGTTGTAAACGGAATTTTACGGGTAAAAATAAAATTAGCGTAATTTTTACAACAATCTTCGAATATTCTTGCAATTGAAAAAATTTTTCTTCTTCTTTTTACACAAAAAATCACATTTTCTCGTTACGATTGAAGATTTTTTCCCATTTTTTCCCACCTTAGTATAGGAAGAGTAAAAAATTAATGATATGAAAATTTAGTCAATTATTGAATTGTACAAACAAATGTTGCAGCCACAGGTTGAGAAAAAGATTATTTTTTTTTCTCGATTTCATATTTCAATATACAAGTTTTGCTTCTATACATCAAATAATAACCAAAATCTTCACTTATTACTTAGAAAGTTTGTCTTTTTTACGTTGATAAATAACATTGGTGAACCCCCCCCCCACTCTTGACTTTGTGCTCGCGAGATTCAAAATCATTCGAAATGAATAATTCCAGATGGTTGTGAAAAAATTTCATTTCTCATTATTATACTAAAATATTACAGTGAAAATAATATATCGTTATAATGACGTTTTAAATATTGTCGGATTCACACGAAGATGTAATACACAAGTAATCGTTTAGTGTTATTACTGCATTTTCTGGTTATTGCATTATCAATTCTGGTCGTTTAGTCTACAATTTTTTTTTTTTTTTATGTTAAATAAGGCCTCGTGCAATATCGATTTATCGTTGCACCTACGTCAAATCATCGCAATAGCTACACTGAGAAAGATTTCATTTGCCACAGTGCGTGGAAAAGTTCAGTAAAACAGGTATCGTTAAAAGAAATGTTTGAATATTGTTGGAATTAGGAAAAACGAGGTACGTCTAACCATTTTGCGCTATCGTAGATCCTTTTTTGGTGATTGTGGTAAAAATGAAAATAGCTAAGGACTGAACGGTAACCGGAACTGAAAATTTCTTTCAGCGATAAAAAATATAATGCAACTGATCACAATAAATAAGAATGGTAACTCGTACCAGATTTTTCGTTTACATCTGAAAAAAAAACACATTTTCATTCTCTACCCAGAAAAAGACTTTCTGTCATGGTAAAAAGAAAAAAAGAAAGAACAAAAAAGCAACAAAAGTGAAAGTATTTAAGTACGTTGATTGACAATCACTTACCGAAAAAATTTTTTACGGATAGTCTCTTCGTTCTTGTCCTGTATGAATTATTTATACGGGTTGTATATTTTATCGACAATATCCCGTATCGGTTAGGACAATAACGACGAACTTTGAAACCACCATTGAATCGTTAAAGTTATATTATTGTCGCAACAATAATCACTGCACAGAGGCGTAATTTGATGTATATTATTGTTACACGTTATGTATATACGTATAAGTATATCGTATAAACGCAAGCCGCTTTCAGAGCTTTACACAAACGTTGCAACGAAGCACAAACGGGTCATCGTACAATATAAGCACGGCCGATAAAATTATTCCCGTATTTCCGCTTTACGATCCGATCTGTTTTCTTTCTTCTTTTCTTACGAATTTTCGAACAAACTGCATTTAGCTGCATTAATAACGATAAGAAATGGACTGGCCTACGGAAACGAGTTGAGGAACTGTTCGTGTATTTCGCTGAAAGCTCCTACAACGGTTACCAAGATGGCGCTGTCAACTTTGCCTCGCATGACGTCATGGGTGTGCTTTACGTCTCAAGAAACGCGAATGTTCAACTTTCAATTATTAAAAATTTTTCTCCTCGCCTGTTCTCATTTTCAAAAAACTCCCCTCAGAAATCGTGTCATTCAAAAGTGACACAATCAAGTGAAAGAAGTATGCTTTCAATTTGATTGTTTTTGTTTTGTAATTTTTGTAAAAAATTTTTAGGTTAGAACTCGTGAAGATCTGCAATATATTCCTCATCGTTCCTGCGTTGCTGCAGTTTTTTGTTCAACTCTCGTGTGTATGATTTACGGCGTCAAATTCGAAATTCGAAGCAAGAGTCTACGGTTATATTATATCCAATAAACGAACGAAAAAATTATATCACGTTTCAAATGTTTTCTTCGGTTTTATTTTCCGGCGCGAAATTCAAAATACCTTGCGCAGCTTTATCTGCCAGGTCTGGCTGATAACGAAGAACTTGCGAATAACCTACGTCGAGCTTTCGACTCTCGGGCTTGCATGCAGCTACTGCCATCGGTCGAGGCTTTGCCGGAGTTTGCGAGACTCGGTTCGCGAAATTGCAGATTTCACGCGACTTACGGTAATTGAAATTTCACCTCGCCATTATCCAGCGGGTTAGCAATTAGCGAATTTTTTTACTGGCAAATATTTTTCACTTTTCAAATTTTATTCAACTTTACATGTGAGATGTGGGTTATACCGTGTGTAATATAATTTCTGTTAATACAGTAATTTGTATAGGTCCTCTTATAGTTGTATATAACAAACATGTATTATTGACTTATTCATTTTACAATTTATGATTTTTATTCGTATTATTCTTGTTATTTACATATTTTTAGTGTTTTGATGATTTCTTAAACGATCCGTTAAAACGGTCATTATATATCTATATACCTATAATACAGAATTGATATTTGACTTTTTTGACCTCATCTAAGTCACGAATCACTAATTTATGAACCACGATATGTTTAACTACACCGGTGATGTTATAATTGTTGTAATATAAATTTGAGTTATTATTTATTGATGGACGGAAGAAAGCAAACGAAAGATCACAATGAAATAATTGTTATCGACAGCAATTTATAATGTTATATAGTTACATTGATTTGAAGTGCCGTTTTCAATTTTAACAAAAGTTTGCATCAGAATAAGATCAATGTGTTTTTTTTTTTTCCTCCGCTGATTATTGTCTGAATTTGTTGTTTTTTGCAATATTACTTTATGAACGTGAAGTTAATGTCTCAAGAAGTGTTACAAAATTATCACAATAATTACTTATATCTATACGCAGTTTAAAGAAATCAAACATAATATTGCTCAATTTGATGTTGCGATTTTAACACGATAAAAAATATTAGAACCGTTTTAATCGATATTCAACTTTCTGAAAGATCCTTGGATTCCGTTTAATTCCGAAGTTAGGGACGATTTCGAGTTTGGCAAACGAGCGTTCTCGTTTGTGCGGCAAAGCTTCTCCTCCCTGAGGAACCAGTCTCTGTTTTTCTCAATTTTCCTCTTCCAGGCATCTGAAACGAAGTTCATGATTTTTCAATTCTCGCCCCAAGCGATATACAAACGCAGAAAAAAACGTCTATGTTTCCAAAATTTCATTCGATCGTGTTCAAAATTGCAGGTGATTTTTTTTTCGTCGTAAAAAAAAAGTTTTTTACACGTTGAATCCGCACTGGTAAAAATATATTTTCCTTTCTTCTCTCTAGTATTCGAATTCCCGCGATGTTAGTGTTTCGCGTTATTTACAATCGTAATTGAGAGTATATCGTATAACCTTCGCTGACTTTAAACAAACGTCGGCAATACGTCGTAACATCCTACAAGTATTTAAATCTCAGAATTTTCTGTTCAAACATTTCCGCCACGGAGGTGATGTTTGATTTTTAAATAAGGTGTGTAACGTTTATGTCCACACAACCATGGCATCGATATGTTTTAACAAGATTATCGTTTCACAATTTGCCGACACGCGTCGCAGCTGAAACTTGTGTCGAATAGCATAACTTTCTCACGTTACAAAATACCAGGTATAATGATATTCATGCAGTAGTTTTACGTTATTATACCGCATGTTTAACATAATGCAAAAAAAAAAAAAATATTTAATTACCGTTCAGTTCGTCGAAAGTTCCAGCTTTTCCGCCCCATTCGGCCGGAAGGATATCCTTGTCCATGTACGAGTACAATTCTTCACCGCCACCGGTGTGAAAACGGAACTATAACGAGAGGATCGGAATATTTCATTGATTTTTGTAACTTACTGCAAGGTGCAAGTAATATCCATTTCTCACTTGATGAATTCTACTTTGTATCAATTCGCAGAGTTGTTTCTTTCTTTTTTTAACCAACAGCCCCAAAAGCGGGCAGTTATACAGATGCGGCTGTATTTGCCGTTCGATATGACTTACCGCGGTAGATTAAAATCGAACGTTATTATTCGTAGTTGAAGAGTTTTTGTTTCTTACTTTGTTCAACTAGCAGCCCCGAAAGCGGGCACTTACCGAGAGGCGGCTGTAATCACTGTTATATACAGCTTTTCGCGACAATTTAAAGTCTAACGTTATTCTTCCTATTATTAGAGTTTTATTCTTTCCTCCTTTGATCAACAGCCCCAAAAGCGGGCACTTATCGAGAGGCGGCTGTAATCACTGTTCTGTACAGCTTTTCGCGACAATTTAAAGTCTAACGTTATTCTTCCTATTATTAGAGTTTTATTCTTTCCTTCTTTGATCAACAGCCCCGAAAGCGGGCACTTATCGAGAGGCGGCTGTAATCACTGTTCTATACAGCTTTTCGCGACAGTTTAAAGTCTAACGTTATTCTTTATATTATTAGAGTTTTATTTTTTCCTCCTTTGACCAACAGCCCCGAAAGCGGGCACTTATCGAGAGGCGGCTGTAATCACAGTTCTAAACGACACATCGTGACGTTTTAAAATCTGACGTATTAGGTACGATATTCTCACCTTGTCGACGAGCTTCTCTTTAAGCAGCGGGTAAATCATCGCCAATACGTTTCCGATGAAAGACGGTGTGTGCAGAAAATGGATACGGGCTAATCGGAACGGCATGCTGTTCTGGGTGGCGACCATTCCGCGTCGCATCACAGTTTGCGTTGGCACGCATCGCGATATGTGCCCGGCGTTGAAACCCTGTCGATATTTCAATTCTCATTCTCATTAGCTAATTATTAACATGTTCTTACATAAAATACCTTGATTTTAATAAAATTTATTCTCCTCGATACGATACAATTCAATTTCATGGAAAACAAACTGAGAAATAAAAAACCCAATTCGCTTATCAAAGGCGAAAAAGGACATTGATTGTGTTTGCAATTCGAGTTGACACGTTTCGACGATAACTCATTCCGTAACGCCTGGTGTAAAATCAGTTCGCGAAGCCAAAATTTGCATACTTAAATACATACCAATGTGTAAAACGTGCGAATTACATTGAACTTGACTTTGGTAAGGAATTTTTTTTCGTCAAACGTTCACATTATATCCGGTTTTGGCAAGTCTGCCGATTTAACGAGATCGCCAAACACAGTCTCGGATTCGACGTTTGTGTTTACAAATTATTTTTTTCCTTCTATTTATATTTGACTAAACGCTAATCCGAATTCTCAGAATCTGTACATATTATATTGGTATAAATTGATAAATAATTTATAAATGTTGGAAAAAAAAAATTCATTTTTCAACGTGAAGAGCTTTGATGCTTTTTCTTTGCCGCTAAACTGTATAAAGTTTCAGTTAAATTTTCCGTACTTTGAATGAACACAAACCGTCGTTTTTTTTTTCTTTTTTTTTTTGTTTTTTCTAAATTTCTTTTCCTTCACTTCTAACTCTGACACGGGAATATTCTTCACGAATAAATCCGTCATTGAAATGTTGAATATAAATGAATGGGTATTCACCTGAAGGTCAATGATCATGACGTTAGAGAGTGAAAATTCCTCAACCAGTCTTGTGTCCATAACCATGAGGATGCGCCGTGTGATTGTTTCGAGGGAAAACTTTTCCAATCTTGTATCGACGAGGCGAAGAATCGTGACTCGATATCCTTCGGAAGTCAGCGATGGGAGGAGAAAATATTGTCTGTGGGGACAAATTTTTTTTTTTTTAAATGACGTAATAATTACATTGAATATACATATTTATATAGAATTATATTTTTACAATCCATTTTTGTTTTTGTTTTAATTATTTTTTTTTCCCTGATTTATCATAATACACAGATAGGATAAATTGTGCTGCCATGATAATGTTAGCGTTGATTTTATCTCTTGGGAGAAATTTGCACCGACAGTTTCGTAAAAGGAATTTCTATCTTATAAGATTGTAGGGAGGAAATTTGTATATTACATTGCTTTGCAGCATTCCTGAATATCGTTTGCCAGTGGATCTCTGGCGGCGAAAAATTCCGGCAATGCGGTACGGGCTGTGAAATATCTGTCCAACATCTGTTTTGTTCTTTCAAGGCTGTTTTTACAACCGTATAAAAATCTCTCCAGTCTCACGTCGTCTGAAACACGTTCGATGCAATTACTCATTCATACAAGCAATTTTAATGTATAATGTAACAAGTTATGGAAATTAAATAACTGCACAGCTGTTTGTCACTTTTTTAAAATTGAATATCCATCGATTCAAGTTATACAGTAATTTGCACATATTTTCTTTTCCTTGTTTACCTCTTTTTTTCTCTCTAGTTTTCCGTTTCTCTATTTTCACAGAATAATGGAAGTTATTGTCTTCATCCCGAAAGTGAAAAGTTGAGTTTTCACTAGATCTTCACGTTTTGAAGTCTAGAGTCTGGCCAATGTTTTTTGTCCTACGATATCTCGAGAACGAATTACCGGATTTTCATGATTTTGTTCGCAATCGACGCGGCTTTTCCAAACTTAGAACTGATTAGATTTTGGCGTTGATCGGTTCGGTACTTTTTCAATTATGCAAATAACAAAATTTCAAAAAATCGAATGCGAACGATGATATCTTGAGAATGGATGAATGACTTTGAATGTAAATTGGTACCCTGAGGTTTTTTGGATCGCTGATCACGAATCTAAGGTCAGATTTGGAAAATTTAAATTTGGCGTATTCGATAAGCTGAAAAAAAAACTAAAAACATTTGGATTTTTATGAAAATTTTTACTCGACGGTTTGTCGGGTGGCTGATCACAAATTTGAAGTCAGATTGCGAAATCCAAAATGGGCGATCCAATATGATGGAAAAGAATCTAAAAATATTCCAATTTTTGTGAAAATTGGTAGCCGGACGTTTTTTGGATCACCGATAACGAACCCAAGGTCAGGCTTCGAAAAATTTTAGTGGTGGATACATTATAGTGGATTGAAATGAAAAAAATCGTCATCTTTTCACGTGTAATATCGTATCCGAAGACTTTAATATCGTTGTTAACCACGAATCTGAAAATTTGTAGCCCGAAATTCGAATTGGATATTATTTTTGTTCTTTTCTATGAACTACAAACCTGCACTGCGAGAATGAGAATTTCTTGGGCTGGCTCACGGCCAGTCTAAAGCCGCTTGTTTCAAATTCTTTCGCGGTTTTTTAACTCACCAATGTGCTGCGGCAGGTGCCGTTGTTTAACAAGCCATTCCCTCAGGTTTGCAACATCTTTGCGTGTCTGTTCCGGATCCCATTTCATTTCCTGATCAATCCGTTCTTGCTGTTTCACGGTCGGCGGAAGCAGCGTCATTTTTCACTCTCTCTCTTTCTCTCTTCCTTTCTCTCGATACGTTTGTTTGTTTTTCAAATCTGTTGTCAGATTATAGAAAAAAAAAAATAAATAAATAAATAACCCAAGTTTATACGGTATTGTTTCAAAAAGAAAAATACCATCTCAATTTTCGACGAAATTGCAAAATTATCTCTATTTTCTGCGACGTAATGATATGTAATTCGAAAAAGATGGAGAATTGAGTTGAGAAAAAAAAAAAACTGCTTCACGTCTGGTGAATACAAAAAATATATAAGTTTATTGTATTCGTTGTCTGCAAATATTCGCAGTTCTCAATGAAATATCGAAGTTGTTAACGTTCGACTGATCGTAAGTAATTCTGCATACTCGCACCTACAACCACGTCACTCCACGTTTAAATTACAAAATACCGGATTGACGAGTTGCTGCAACGCGGGATATTTTTCATGATCTTTGCTTTTTGTAAGCCTATGTACGCGATCATATATGCGTAAGTGTAAATAATTTTAGATAAGATAAGTATGAAAAATTGTCGATCAGTCGGTCGTGCAAACTGTAATAACGGTTAAAATCGTATGTAGACGTATTATGCAATCTGTAATCGGTTGGCAAATATTTTCCGTGAAAAATCGATTGGCCGGAATGTATAATATATGCCAAAATGTAGAATCGTCTGAATTCGTATCGATAACGTAGAATATCTTTTACGGATTCTAAATTCTACCGTTCTGTGTTTCGGCATTTTTATATTTTGTCTCTCTGTGCTTCGAATTTCTATATTTTCAATTTTCTGTGCCTGAACCTTGTAAATTTTGATAATCCTACGAATTGGATTTTCACGTCTTTGAAAATTCGACATTTTCGTCCTATTTTCAATCGGCCGTTCTAGTTTTTCAATCCCACCAAGGTACGTGTGAAATCGCTGGTTGTTACGTGATTGAAACTCGTCTGCACGGTGAAAAAATGAGAAAAATCGGCTCGAACGGGAAAACCGCGAAAGTGAAAGCAGTCTAAATACGCGTACGTAATACCGCACTATACACATTATATGCGTACAATCGTACCTGTTATGTTACAGATAACATGTAGACAGGAATTATACACCGAGAGAAATTTTTAGTTGCGGTTACCGATCGATCCTTAACTATTTTCATTTTTTACCACAATCGAAAAATATTGTTCTAGGCAGAAAATGAAAATTAGTTTTATAGCTGTTCTTTCTCATTACGATCACTCTTGCTATATTTTCCTGCAACTGTTACGAAAATTTAATGCTTGTGCAAGAATAAATTGACGTTAAAGCCTTGTTTAACTAAAAAAGTAGAGTAAACCTCGGAAACTGATTTTGCGTTGCAATTACCAAAAAAGGATCGACGATAGCGCAAAATGATTAGGCGTACCTCGTTTTTCGTAATGAACAACAATATTCGAACAGTTTCTTTAACGATACGTGTCTTACTGAATTTTTCTAGTTACTATAACAAATGAAATTCTGTAAAAAAATTTCATTCTACCTTCAAGTCATTAGAAGTTTAGAATCAATGAGCATATGAAGTAATATAAACATTAAATTTAGGCAAAGAATGGCGACTAAGTTAAAAATAATCGACGCATCGATTAGTCGAGTCCAAAAAAATAATCGAACACGACTCGATTGAATCGGTGAAAATTAATCGATTAATCGATTGATTCGTATTTTTTTGAAACGGCGCATTTGAAACTAGAATTTCGCAAATTTGAGTACGTAGTCTTAATGGCTTAAAAGTTTTTTTCATAATTTATAGTTTCGTTGAAAATATTTTTCAATTTCAGGTAAAAAATGTTCGTTTATCTTTCACTTATTTTATATAAATAGGTTCTTAGTAAGTAAGACAATGATGATAATTGATACTTTGATTACATCCGTTGATATTATATTATATTATACACTCGATTAACAGGGAAAAAAAATTATCGATCTAATGGAAAATCGATTGTTTTTATCATTCTTATGTAAGGAAAAAAAAAGAAAACATGGAATCGAAAAAACACAGCGAAACTTTGCACAACAGTTTTGAGTCTTACACGAAACGAAAAAATCCTACCGTTACCAATTATTTGAAGTCAGTGATTTGACGGCGTGGCTAGTATTATAACAGCTCGCATTATGTAGAAAGTCGACCGCACGTGACGTGAAATACAAATTGACCAAAATTAAGCTATTGAACGATGTAAAGCGAGATTGGATCGTACGCACGGTTTATAACGTTTCAAATACAAATACGTCACTTTGTAAATTTTGAAATAGGCGATAAATAGTTCGATTGCACGTGTGCAGAGAATATTTATGTAAAAAATAAAAAAAAAGAAGAACAAATTTTTTTTGTAAATCAGTACAACGATCCGCAAATTTACTAATTTACAAATATTTTCACCGTCGCTTTTATATACTTGTAACTTTTCTCAGCATTACGAAACGAAGGCAATTGAACGGCAAATTTTTCTTATCTTTTTTTTTACCCTTATCGCCGCTCTGTAAACGTTACGGAATTCAAAAGCGTGAAATTTTTCGACGAAAACCAGAAGATTCTGAAAAAAAAACAAACGTTTAAAAAAAGATGCGTTTTTTCGAGTTACTGATTTTACAAAGAACGTTTTTTCGATCTTGGTATCAACGGTTAATTTCATCACTTTACGAGTGGTCGCCACACTTTTGAAACGTGGGGGAAAATTTTGTAAAAATTATATGTATTATTTCTTGTCGAAAGAAGCAAAAAAAAATAAATAAAAAAATAAAAATTCCATTGGTCATCGGTATTCCAAGTAGGTCAGGCCGATGACTCGTTGATTTGATGTGAAATGCCCTATATGTATAATATATGAATATAATGACACGTCGTGCAAATAAAATCACGGAATTAACGAAGTATAAACATTCGCTTACTACGTACAGGATGTCCGACTCGACAGTGTTGCCTTTTATTTTATACGTATATTATAATTGCAGTAAACTTGATTCTATCGGACGAAAGTGAGAGTTGAAGTGTAATTTTTTCCTTCCACCATTGGTCAACAGAGTCTGATTCGAATTTGTTTCATCCGTACGCAGGGAATTTCTCAGATTTATTTACGCGTGGTCTATTCCTCGGGGTATTTTTTTTTTTCTTATTTATTTTTTTTTCAATTCTTTTAAATAATTTGTACAAAATAATTTCAACAACTGTCGGGTAAATTTTAACGTAAGTGAAAAGCAAAGTTCTCTTTTTGTTCTTTCTTCAAACGTCAGTCAATCGTAATGTCAGCTGATTTTTGAAGAATAAAATTTTTTCAAATGTTGGATCTTTGCAACAATCGAAGTTGGATGTTGAAGAATCGCAAAAAAAAAAAAAAAAAGACTGAAATTTTTCCTTTTCACCGAGATTGTCTTAAAAAAATGCAGGAAATTTCATCAGCGTACGAAAAAAAGATTTTTTTTTGTTTTTTTGTTTCTCATCGAAATTGATGAAAATTTGGAATCCATAAAACCGCAAGCATGCCGGATTTTCCAAAGCTTGCATCAAAGTTACCAAAATAATCGAAACACTTATTTTTCATCTGTATAATATTCCCGATAAATGTATCGTGTGTGTTGAAAGAAAGGTGAAAAAAAAAAAAACAAAAACAAACAAATAAATTTAAAAAATGCGATATTTTTTTTTTCCAACTTACTATTCAGCTTATTTTCAGTTTGAAAAATAATCGTCCTCCCAGCAGTTTTCGACGATAATTAATATCCTGTCGTATTTAACGGTAAAAATTTGGCCGATTTCGTAATAATCGCCTCGTCGAGATCCTTTCGTATTTTCTTTTCCTTTATCCCAGATTTGACGTTCCCTCTCGCTATTTAAGCACAGCAGATCCGCGATTGTACCTTTCGCGAAGTCCGACGACTTCTACTCAACGACACTCTCTTACCTCAAACGATATATCCGTCCGACTTGGCAATTGCCTCCCACCATTATATTATCGCCTTCTTCGAACTCTGACTTGTATTTTCTTTATCCATTTCCCGCGTTTAGAATTACACACGTGTGTTTGTCATCTTAAATTTTTGCAAGCTTGTCGAGAAACGTATAAAAAATACAACGTACGTTCAAATTTTGTCATTCAATTTTAAAAAAGAGTTTAAACTCGGATCGTTGCTTCTTGTTTAGCGTACCTGATTCTCTCGTTATTTTTTTTTTTTATTTTCAGGCAATTGATGAAAATAAGAACAATTTCATTTAAATTCAGACTCGCGGAATTTGAAAATCGATCATATCAGGCTTACTATTCAATTTTACATAATATTTTTTTACCCAATTTTCATTTGTATCTTTCACAATGTGTTGATAACAAAAAAAAAAAAAAATAAGACAATATCACGTGTCGCTCAAAAAATCGATACTCGCGTTAAAAATTAAATTTTTGTTTTTCTTCCAATATCCAAAGTTTAACAAAAAAAAAAAATAATGGATAATACCGTACAGCTTGACGAAAAATCTGTCGAAAAATTTTTTTTTTCGTCAACCCAATTTCTCCGCGAATTTTGTTGCCTGAGAACAAGAAACATTTACAAATAAATCCCCCTCCTTGAAAGACTACAATAACATGAAAACTGGAGCCCATTTTATTTATTTTTTTTTCTTTTCCTTCAGTTTCGCACGCATGAAATTCCTATTAAGCAAAAGCTGTAAATAAGCATCTTATTAGTTGTTTACTTTTATATAGACAACTCAGTTGCTATGTCATAGATTGTAATCAACTTAATATACGATCACGTAATGCTGCTGGTATTTCAGATTTTCGCAACGTTCGTACTTCGTTACTTTTCAGACCGTGTATGCAAGTCGAATAATGTATGTAATAATAATATATTACACGTGCACATTTTACAGGGTAAAACGAACGAACGAACAAACAAACAAACAAACAAACAAACAAAAAGTTTTAATATAATGCGAGAAAATAAAAGCAAGTTAAAAATAATTACGATGCAAAACCTCTGGACCTTGGATGAACAGAAAACATGCGACGAAATTAACAACGTCGTTGTTTATTTTCATTCGTTATTTTTATTATGATTATGCGTAAACGATGATTACTTAAAAATATTTACCCCGTATCGATGTAGAGAATATTTGATTTATCGAATCTGATAGCAGTTTCAATAAAAATTCAGGTATTTATATGTGGATGAAATATTTTATTAAAATATATATATATGTAGTGAAATATGCAAACTTGTGAAAAAAAAAAGTAAATAAATTTGTTGAGCTAAATTTCGATGCTAACCAATGATCTGACATAAATAATATACGTTGTATTTGAAGTTGAAATAAAAAACAGAATTTTATTTGTCGGAAGATTTTAATAACGAATATAATGTATACATGTATATGTACAATATGTACAACAACAAAATTCCACAGATATTACGGAGTTAGAATTCAGTCTGTTCGTTGTTTTATTTTCCTGTTATTTATACTCTTTGCGAATTGTAATCTACGCATGTTCGTAATAATGCGGATTATACATTCATCGGTATGATGTTATAGAAATTTTGTTAATATTCTTACGGTAATATTTCAATAATTTTTCCTTGGGTTTATATACTATATATAACTGTCGCGTTTACAGAGAGTTCAATAAATAAGAGAAGAAATAAATGAAAAATTTACACGCATGAGATAAGACTGACGAAAAGTGAGCAAAATTACATTACGACGAAATTGTAAAAACTCTACCGGCAGTTGCAGGATGATAATTAAAATATTGAATATTGAGCGATAAATTATTTATTTCGAATCAATGAATATATTACATATTATATACGTGTATCATAAGCTAACGTCAATTTTTATTTTCCACATATTTTGACCATAACCGTAAAATTTTTGACAATCTTTGGACAAATTTTTGAAATGTGAAATCCTCGACCATTTTCCGCCGAAATTGAGAAAATTTTGATAAATTGCGCGAAATTTTGAAACATTTGTTTAAATTTTTGAAAAATTTAATACCCACTTCCGTCTACATTCTTCATTTTGTCTTTAAATTAAACTTTTTCTTGCATCTTTTCTAGTGTTCTATATATTCGCCTAGGGCGATTAAAAAAGACCACATTGTATAATTTCTCCGATTGCAGGATAAAAAAAATTACGATTGTCTTTTTTTTTTTTTTTTTAAATAAATATCTTGTTAAAAACCAAATGCGCTGTACGTTTGAAGAGTTGAGCAACTAAAAAAAAAAAAAAACGTGTTTCAGAGCTGGGATACAGTTCAGGTTACGAAAGGTGATTTAAAATAATGGGACCAAAGAACACGCGACGCGACTAAGTCATTCACGTGCTTGAGCAACGTTCGAGTCATAAAAACAGTTTCTCATTTCACGTTGGGGAATATTCCACTTATTATCTATTTGGATTGAATCTCCGTAAGGAAAATGAAAAATCTCTCTTTCTTCTCGTTCTCGTTTTTTTTTTTTTTTTTATTTTTTTTTTACTTTTTTTTACCAGTATTTTTATTGGTTTTTAACCTCCCGTTTCTCTGTTTTCAGAGAAAAAGAGAAGTTATTGTAACCACCCTGAAAATGAACATTTGAGTTTTGACTAGACCTCCACGTTTGAAAACCTAGAGAATCACCTCCGACAATTTTCGGATGGATCTCCGTATTTATGTGTGGATACATTTTTTGTCCTACGATGTCTCGAGAACGAATTACCGGATTTTCATGATTTTGTTCGCAATCGACGCAGCTTTTCCAAACTTAGAACTGATTAGATTTTGGCGTTGATCGGTTCGGTACTTTTTCAATTATGCAAATAACAAAATTTCAAAAAATCGAATACGAACGACGATATCTTGAGAATGGATGAATGGATTTGAATGTAAATTGGTACCGTGAGGTTTTTTGGATCGCTGATCACGAATCTAAGGTCAGATTTGGAAAATTTAAATTTGGCGTATTCGATAAGCTGAAAAAAAAACTAAAAACATTTGGATTTTTATGAAAATTGTTACTCGACGGTTTGTCGGGTGGCTGATCACAAATTTGAAGTCAGATTGCGAAATCCAAAATGGGCGATCCAATATGGTGGAAAAGAATCTAAAAATATTCCAATTTTTGTGAAAATTGGTAGCCGGAGGTTTTTTGGATCACCGATAACGAACCCAAGGTCAGGCTTCGAAAAATTTTAGTGGTGGATACATTATAGTGGATTGAAATGAAAAAAATCGTCATCTTTTCACGTGTAATATCGTATCCGAAGACTTTAATATCGTTGTTAACCACGAATCTGAAAATTTGTAGCCCGAAATTCGAATTGGATATTATTCTTTCTTTGAAGCGTGAGAATTGGGGTTTCATTTTTTTTTTATTTAATTTTTTCGTTGTCAATTTATCAAGTTAAGCTGCAATTTTTTATCTTTCCGGTACTAGAAGAGAGTCAATACAGCAAACGAGGCAACGTCGGGTTTCGCATATCCGGCGGATATTACGCGACTCGATTATGGCGCTCTTCGGAGAATTCTTTATCCTGATATTTTCACATTGTCGGCTGAGAAATTTCGACCGCCATAATTAGTATATATAGTAAGAATAAATAAACGAATTGAGACAAAAAAAAAGAAACGGAAAGGCATTTAATGTGCCGGATGTGACGTCAGAGGTTTCATTTTTTAAAACCACATCATC
Source organism: Neodiprion lecontei (assembly GCF_021901455.1). Taxonomy (NCBI): domain Eukaryota; kingdom Metazoa; phylum Arthropoda; class Insecta; order Hymenoptera; family Diprionidae; genus Neodiprion; species Neodiprion lecontei. Next base: position 4,694,886 of record NC_060262.1, read on the forward strand.
TTATACACACCGGAAAACATGATTTTGTTTGTACGTATATTTCTTTTTACGGTTTTAACCAAAATTATTGGAATTCTATTACTGTCGTAAAAACATTGTTTGCACGAAAGGAACGAAAAATTTATATTTCAATTTCGACAGTTTGTTAACCGTACAATACGTGGTTATTTATATTTTTGCACAATTGGATTGCAAATTTGATCGATCGATATTCCATATAATAGCACGTTTTTCGAGGATTATTTATATTTGGCACAAAATTCGTCCGGTGAATATCCGGCGGCTCCTGATCCTCGATGAAATTCGAACGACTTTTGCTTCGAATTTGAAAAATTTCTAATCTCAGTCGCACGTTTTTTCAACTTCGATTTCAACACGGATCTGACGCTGCAAGTTTTATCGGTTTTGTGTTATTTTCAATTTTTTATGCACAACATAGAACCAAGGAAAGCAGAACTACGTGTAGAATTAATGATATCACGTGTGATAAGAATATTTAAATAGAAATCATACAATTGAGATTGAAAAAAAAGGAATTGACAATTTGAACAATAAACTCAAATCTCGTTTCTTTGTGTCGGGGTAAAAGTTTTTGTGTATTATATAATGTAAACAGAACTTGCAATTAATTAATTAAATCTTTGTTTTTAGAGCAACACAACAGAGTTGAACGTAATAAAAAAAGAAAGAATCCTTATATATATATGGGCTATTCCACCAAATCCTGTGCGCAAAAGTTTTCGTTGCGTTTTTTTTTCTACGAGTTCTTCACATTATTTTTTTTTAATATCCGATAATATGTAATAATCGGAAAATGACGATCACTTGTCATTTGTAGTGCTTTGTTCGTATTTAGACCGCAACTGTGATTAAGACATGATCTTCGTCGGAGATTTTCATAATTTTCGGAAGAAAATTTCCGATTTTCAAAAAACTATGGAAACAATGGTGAAATTGATATTTTGAGTTTTATTTCTTTTCAACTTCTCACTTCAAATTGCAAGTAAGAAAAAAATGATGATCATTTTTCGTAAAATTCAGAAAATTTCCGATCGAAAACCGTGTTTTCTCTTTTTTTTTCCTAAGGCATTTTTTGAAACGTTCAATTTTGATTGTAAAATCTACTAATTACGAAAAGCCCCATTAACCGAAGTCAGAGATCTTTTGTACTCGAAAAATTTCTTTGCTGACATCTAAATAATGTGAAGAACTCTTGAGAGTGAAAAAAAAAAAAAAACAAGAAAAACTCAAAAATCTGAAGGCCGTATTTGCGTACAGAATTTGGTGGAATGATTTTTTGGAAAATTTATCGACAAACATATGCACTGAATAAAACAGCTGCGGTTATATTACCGATTGCGTTTAAGTCTCGGCGGTGGCGTGGGAGAAAATTCTCCTTGTCTCGATTCGTTCTCGACTTTTTCTTGTGACTTTGCCGCGCCATTCGGTGCCGATGAAACTTCGTCCGGTATATTGTTGACATTTTCATTCCCCCTCAACGGCACTTCGGATCCCAACGATGTGCAACTGCACTCAGAGATAACGAGAAATTGCGACGTCGCGCTACGTTTTTCTTATATTATAAAATTGAAACTCACGACGTCTGAAAAGAATCGAGTCTCGAGAGGTGTGCGAGCGATTGAAAGATAAAAAAAAAAAAAAAAAATTGAGAAACGAAGAAAGGAAACTGTGAAAACATTACCAATGAATCGGAAAATTCTACAACTCGAACGGTTTGAAAAACAATTTTTATTTTCATTCGAGAAATAAGTTGGGGAATTTTTGTTTTATTACTCTGGGAAAAGTTGGGGATATTTTTTATTTATTTTTTTTTTTTTCAGTTCTCTTGCAGTTTTGCGGATCGCGAAATGCATGGGAAACACTTTTCGTTCGATTGTTTTGCAGTTATTTATTTTTTTTTTTGGTTCGTGAAACATTTTGGACGTATTTTTAGCAACTGCTCTACGTTTCTCGAATTAAATTTCTATTCATTCGTAAAATATTGTTCACGGTCAATCCTTCGCAGTGAAACTACTCGAATGAAAAGCAAGAATTTTGTCGAGTAGAACAGTTGTCTTTGTTTTTTTTTCTCTTTTTTGTTTTTTTTCAAATGTTGAAAGAATAATTTAGGCAAAGGATAAAAATGCGGGGAAAAAATTTAAATCTAGGTATATTAAACCTGTTATTAGTCGTCGACGAAGAACAACTTCCGGTTATTGAAGGCGACTGCAGGGCGGAAGCTGAACTTGATATCGATGGACGAAAATTCCAATTAATACACGACGGATATTCCATGGGGAAAATTATCACGGGATGATGTGGAATATTGCCGGAATAATTCATACCGCGATTACAGGGATTCCATTCGTAGCTGCGCAATGTGAATAAAAAATTCCTCACGCATTCAATGACAATCAGATTTAACAAATGCGTTGATTAAAGTCCAGAGGCGATATTTTACACGTGGAAAATAAAGCTGCCGGTTTGTCGTTTTTTTTTTTTTTTCAAGCTTGATCCGAAGAGAAAAATTATTCTTACCACGTTGCGAAAATCGTTGGAATAGAAAGATTTTAGCTCACGTGAAAAAAGAATTGACGAAATTCGAAACTTTATTCTCAGTTATTGCAGGTGAATAAAAGTGAAGCTAACAATATACGTGAAAACGTGAGAATAGGAACGAAAAAATAAGCAAAAAGATTGTGAATGAATTATTCAACAGGATTGGAAAAAATAAATTTCACCGTGACAATCATATTGATTATCATCATTATCATCGTCATTGTCTAATGCATATTCAGAGTTTTGAGGTATTTGACAAAATCAAGAGACAAATATTAAAAAAAAAAAAAAAAAAAATCACCTATCATTTGCATACGTATGGATAATGTACTGTATACATTATTTCATGCAGATAGGCAATGGAATATTATGCAAGTTCCACTCACCAATTTCCGGGCTCTTGACACTGAGGAGATATAACGTTCGAGATCCGAGGACAACTGCGAACGTCGAACACTTGTATATTTATTTACTCTTTGCTCACATTCGTTAATACAAGATAAACCTGATTTTAAACGTAGAACGAATAAAATTCGCGTTGTCTTTCGAAGATGGAGAAATAAAAAAAAAAAAAAAAAAGAAAAAGAAGAAGATCAATTTCAACGAATAATTTGTTTTTTGAAGAAGGAAGGAGAGAAGATGGTAAAAAAAGAAAAGCAAATACGTCGGCAGAAAGTTGGACAATCAATCTAGGCGAGTGAAGTACATCCGGAAAATTGGGATCGATCGGTTGAGAATTAGAAAAAAAGATAAAATCATGCTTTTTTTTCACTTCTTTCAGAAGCGCTTCTAATAAAAAGAGAGATTTTTTTTTCTAACAAATCTTCTATCGATCGATGCCATTATTCCGGATGTTTTTCACTACCCTGGATTAATCATCCTTTACACGAAAAAAACTTGTCAACTGTCCGCCGGGAAGAGAAATAATTTTCTTCGAATCAACTTTTCAATTTTCAAAATTTTACGGGCAAATTTGAATACCCTCGTTATCCAATTTCGATTGTTACGTACTTTTTTTTTGCTTTGGGACGAAAATTCTTTAGCATTCGAAGTTTACTTTTCTGTAACCTGCTAGAAAAATAAAAAAAAAAAAAAATAAAACAGAGGAAAAAAGCAAACAAGGGGAGAAATAATTTTGCGAGAATGTAGCTCTTGGGAAAGATTGCTGTTTTTTTTTTTTTGTTCACCTTGTTTTTCGTACTCACGTTAATGCCGTGGCAATTGCACACCCGAGACAGGAGACACATGCACATCCTGCACAGAGAGCAAGGACCTCGAGCATTTTTACGAATCGAAGTAGCGGTGTGTCGGAGGTTCGGTAATACTCGTGGATATTTTTGTTCTAGCGTGGAAAAGTTGTCGGTGGATATTTTTGAAAACAATTTTACCGTCAACAATTGTCACCAAATGATGACAATAATTTACATCCATTTTTGCTCATTATTTATTTATATCACTTAGTTTTCTTTCCATTCCTCGCGAGGTTCAGGAATTCTTTTGTAATCAACGACGATTTTAATCCTCCACGCGATTCTCATACGGACGATTATCGATCGATATATATCGATCGATTTTACGATCGTGAAACAGAAGAATAATTTGATACACAGCCTGTGCGGTGATTGATAATCGATTTGAACAGTCACGTTTTACAAACTCATAACCATATATGTATAATAATACGTTTCAATTTTGTCAATGAACAGGATTTTTATTTTTATTTTTTTTTTGGTTTTTTTTCAGAATAACCTCGATTCAAGAAAATTTTTGATAGAACAAAAAAAAAAAAATATGTTACTTTACGAGTGGTGAAATTAAGATATGGTTGACGGTCTAGCGTTATGCAGTTGCGCTTGTGTCACGTGCCTATGGTGTACACTACTCGCTTTATGGTATTTATGAAATGTCGTATGCGTATATTGCAATTATCGTACAGTTTTGACGATGTCCATTTTTTCTTTCTTTTCTTCTTTTTTTTTTTTTTTTTCATCCCTTGATACCGTTCAAAAAATATCCCAAAAACTTGATGTTCTTTGCATCATTTCAACGATTGCGTTTTATACGAAATTTATTTCACCGTCTTTTAACTCAGCGTTTTATCAATCCTTCATTTCTGTTTTTATGTTCGAATAATTCGGGAAACTGGTTGTTGGGTCACTTCATATTATGCAAATTATCCGTCTTTGGATGGCTTGACTCTTGTCACTGATTTTGGCGTCCGCTATTTTCTTTCTTTTTTTTTTTCTGCTTACAAGATTCAGGAACGTCGCGGAATTTAAGGTGAAGCATATTTCTTTTCCGTCTAAATTATACATTACTTAGGCAGAGGCGTTTAATAAATACTCGCCGGCATATCGTTATATTAAACAAACAAACGTGTAGAATGTGATTTATGAATTGAAAATACTCGCTTTTATCTTTAAAAGGTTAAAAAAAAAAAAAAAAATTGTACGGTTTTTTTCTCAGTATTTCTCTTCTTTTTTCTTTCTTTCTTTCTTTCTTTCGTAATTCATCGTTCGTTTCGAAATTGAATTTCAGTTAAACCGGACAAAAGAATAATTGATTTTAGTACGTAAATTTACGTGCTTAAATGAAAATAGCAAATTGTGTGATAAGGTTTTTAAGCATGTTAAAAAATGCTGCGAAATTTCAATGATAGTATTTTCATTTTACAAATTCTTGACATCCCAATCAATCCTGGCGATAAATCAAGGATCACACAATGAGACTTGATTCTTGGTAATTTGTTCCGGAGATTTGAAAACCGTTCAATCCATTTTTTATTACTCCGCAAGCTTTTAGGTGAATCTAATTATAATAAACTTGAAAACGAATGAATCATCGCGCTTTTATTATTCCTCAACAGTTTTCCGAAGTTTCTGAAAAACCTGCAAGAATCAGACTCGGACGCGTGTTGCACGGTTTGTCCTAAAAAAACTACCGGCGTGAAAACCGAATGTGAAAACACGAGAATAAAGCGGCTAAATCGGATGATCGATAAGTGTAAATCATCGGTGAACAATTGCGATGTGAAGAAAACTAGAACGAGAATTAATTCTGTACCGATCAGATATCGTGAACCAGCAAAATGCACTGTCAAAATTGTCAGGAAATCAAGAACGCGGCCTCAGTGCCGTAGGAACGAATCATCGGGCCCTGGAGAAGCCGATCGGGGGTTGTTTTTACCCCCGGAAAATGAGGCTCATTGTCGGAGAATCGGTCGCAGTTTTGCCGACAATTCTCCCGTAGACACAGAATTATTTTATCCACGACGAAAAGAACAACAGAAACGTTTGCAGAGGGTTCGAGTCAAGGATGAAAGCAACGATTTCGAGGGTGAAAATTGGCCCGATGAAACCGACGAGAAAATCCATTCCGATGAAAATATACTCGCTGATATTGCCGATGGTGTTAGACCGGAAATTCAAACCGAGGCTAGAAGGATTTCTTGCAGAAAAATCGACGATCCATTCGTAGCTGGAAAATATCCCACACCCATTGTCGACGGTTTTAGAAACGTTGTTCGGAGATAATTTTTCAGCCTTCTGACGTTATAAACTGCTTTTTGGAAATTGTTTTTTAACAACGCAAATGGCGGTTATTTGATATCTGATGGAATGAAATGGAACGGATCAAAGTTTTAAAAAATTTCTTATTTATCGACGATTCTTGGATTGAAAATTTTACAAGGTTGATTTCAAAATACAAAAATCTTTAAGCGTCGTGTTGTTTTAGCTTCGATACTTATCCAGAGTGATTGAACATTCGATATCATTCATTAAACCCGACAAATTTTATTGAATAAAAAATTTGTATCATTCAAGCCGTTCAGGTATCTTCTTTTACAATTACAGATTCAATAGTTCTTTCTATATACATATAATTGCTAGTTTTTAGCATTGAATTTATAGTTTGTTAAAAACAGTTTAGACTCTTCCAGATGTGAAAACATTACCAAGCGTCAGATTCGTGTATTCGACGATAAAAAAATTTCGCCTAGAATTAGAGAAAATATTGACAACATTTTTTTCCCATTATGCAAGAATGGAGATTAAAAAGTTAAATCTATATGAATAAAAATATGTAAAATCAATTTGCGGTTATTACAAACTTTTTGCGGATCATAAGTGAGAAATAGTTTCCTTAAAATGATTTTCCTCCTTCATTTATCGCAGAGTGCGGACTAGCGACTAGCACGATATTCTTGACATTTTCACTGATTTCACTGAACTTGTTACTCACACTAGACGCAAACAGTCGTCTTTGAAATTGAAATTACGTCTGTCTTGAAATTGTTGAAAATTGAAACGCAGATTCCGTGTGAAAGAAACCATAAAAAAAAAAAAAAAAAACCAAGTTTTGAAAAGCAACTTTTTTCCGATTCGTGAATTGATAATCAAAATTGCGTTTCTGCAAGACCTGAATTTGATTTATAAAAACAAAAAAAAAAAAAAAAGAAAGAAACGTCTGATAAATCGCAAAAGTAAGTTGAAACTTTTTTAGAATTTTCGGTCCACCTTATTTTTATTACACTCTCGCGTTAGGCAACGAAAACAATTTTTGGAGGACTCAAAGATGATCTCAAGTTTTTACAGAACATGTGACGGAGTCTCCTCTTGGCGTGCAATTGCAACTGTTAATAATTTTCGCACCGTCGGAAGATTTCGAAAAGTTTGACGATGGAATCGACGCTGTACTCGTGCAATTATCGACGCGCCTACGAAGACGATGATCGAAAGTTTCTCGCAAAGCTGCGGTATCGCAGTTTTGACCATTTCCAAAAAGCTCCGTGTCCCCCTTTGGAAGGGTGGTTATTTCGCAAATCATGGCGTGTTCCGTGTCTCCGATTACGACGACCTTCTCCTCTTGACCCTTGCATTTTTTCACCCTCAGCGATCCTCTTCTCTCGATTTTTTCACTACAAGTTTTAGCCGTATTACTTCGGCAGCGGTAAACATTTCCCGACGATTTTCCCGCCGACGAACGATCCCTGCAATTATTTTTCAAACTCGCCGTTGACTCGCGGCTAGATTTTTTATCATCCCGTTGACATACGTGGGAATCTTTTTTCGACAATTTCGAAACACGGTTCGCTATTCCAGGGCAACTGCAAGAACGAAAATTTTTTCGGATCAGGTTAGGATTTTGTTAGGTTAAATGCTCGTGGAAAAGAAAAGATACAAGGAAGAATCGGTGTTTTCAAACTCTGCCAAATAAAATAAATTTATTACCATATGGAAACTAATCCGCACCAAAGACACACGGCGCTGAGACAGCCACAGATTGCTAATAATTGAAGCATTTTTTTTTCTTATTTGTATTTTTTATCAGCATCTCAGGACACGGGTTTGCATATCGATCGAAGTTTCTTCACTTTACAAAACCGTAAACATCGCGTCAGCATTGACGAGTTTGATTTATCGAAGTATTATGTCATATTTTCGCACGACGCGTGATTCCGAAATAGAGAAGAGAATTTTTTTCGGTTTTTTTTTTGAATCCTCAAACCTACACCAGCGAAAAATTTGCCCCGTCGTTAATTTCAATTTATAATTCGATTTTGTTTGTTTTTTTTTTTTCTCTCGTCAAAGAGGAAAACGATCCATTCAATCGTTAATAAATGAAGATCGTGCGAGACGATCACGTGAGCTTCTGACGTACGAACAACGTCAGATGACTTTTTGCAACGATAAAAAAAAAAAAGAAATGAAAGATGAAACGAAAAAAATCGACGCGGACAAGGAAGACAAAATTAATAATCAACTACTTCTATATTTTAATCTCTAATTCATGAGAGTGGTCGATGTACTCGGTATGCAAAATCTGATGACACGACTACCGATGAAATTTTTTATATTTTTTTTTTTTTTGCTTTATACCAAAGCGAAGATCGCAGCAGCGTTGCCAACTTCCGAAGCAAGCAAATATTTAGAAGGTGGTCGAAATTTTTTTTCAGAATACTTTGGCTTGTACATGTTTCAGAGGAAAACGAAAATTTGAATTGAATTTTTTTTTTTTCCAACGAAACTCGAAACAATAGAAATTCATAAGTGAAAAATAAGAGGAAGCAGCTTAAACAAGAAGTGAGAAAAATTTGAAAAAACGACACAAACTCCAACCCCAAGTCAATTGTCCGTTATACTCCAAGTACCTAATTCTTGTGTAACTCACAACCCAAGCAAATAGTGAAAATGGTTACAGCATCCAATGCTGGATAATTGATTTATCGATTTTTAAGAAATCAGTGAAACATACGAAGAATGAAATATTGATCATTTGACAATATTTCTTAACAAGAAAACAACTTTCGTTTTTTCCCTCAACGGACTCTTAATTTCTTTTATAGATCTAAAGATATTTCTTTGCGGTTGGCAACACTGGATCACAGTGCGAACTTGGAAGAATTTTTGAGCAAATTCAAATCTGACTTGAAATAAGATCATAGATAAATTGATGCGATTTTTGTTTTCTTCTTTCGAATCCGAAATATTAACATCCCTCGTATATATACATACTGCAATAACGCTGGGTTCTGCAATCGTCCCGATGATTTTTTCTTTTCTCGTCACGCTTACCGCACGCGCATTCATTTTCACGTGAAATTTCCTTCTCGATGATTATCTTGCACCGGCAATCGCTGTCAGGACCGTCGTTACGATTTCGTTTCTCAGTAGCCGTGGAACATTTCGACGATTTCAAAGTCTTTGATCTCCGTTTCGAACGACGATTGGATTTCGACGACGCTGCTGGATATTTTGAGGAAGCTTCCGCTTTCGTTTCGCTTCTCTTGCAGCTCCTATTCCTTCGCTTCAACGATTTCTCTACGACGCTTGTGCACGAGCAAGACTTGAAATATACGCAGTGGGTTTTTGAATCCTCGTCGCGCAGCTCGTCTCGATTTTTTGAAATTTCCCGCGTTTTTTTTCGCGTACGTTTTTCCGGCTCCGAACGCGAAGCCCGATTCTTGTCCTCTTTCGTCGAAGTAACGCAGCACGTCTCACTTGAGTTTTCCTTCCCCGATTTTTCTCCTCTGAAACAGAGCATCCATTTTCTCGGTGACGAATTATCGCGAGATTTGCTCCCGGATTTTCTTCCCCGTTTTGATCGGAACTTCTCATTGCACTCTACTAGAAACAAATTTGTTTAAGTTAGGTTAGGTTAATATTGTTACTGGAAACAAATTTGTTAGGTTAGGTTAGGTTAGTTACTAATATTGTTACTGGAAACAAATTTGTTAGGTTAGGTTAGGTTAGGTCAGTTACTAATATTGTTACTGGAAACAAATTTGTTAGGTTAGGTTAGGTTAGTTACTAATATTGTTACTGGAAACAAATTTGTTAGGTTAGGTTAGGTTAGGTCAGTTACTAATATTGTTACTGGAAACAAATTTGTCAGGTTAAGTTACGTTAGTTACTAATATTGTTCCTGGAAAGAAATTTGTTAGGTTAGGTTAGGTTAGGTTAGTTACTAATATTGTTACTGAAAACAAATTTGTTAGGTTAGATTAGGTTAGGTTAGGTTAGGTTATAGGGTGGCCACTCACCTGAAAAACGCGAAATTGTCAGAGAATTGTAATCGTGCTCATGGGAAAAATAAAAATATGAGTTCCTAATCTTCGAAGCTGAAATAAATTTTTCATGGGAATAATTGGTTCTTTTTCAAACGAAGATCGAAAAACGACAATTTTAATAACAAGGTATCGAAATGAATCAAGTCACTCGTTATCCGGAACGAGAAAAATTTTATGAAAAAACGGTGTTTTTGCTTCTGTAAAACCTGAAAATGTCGTTAAATGCGTTAAATTATATTTTGAAACAATCAGTGGCCACCTTTTGTTAGGTTGGGTAAGGTTAGGTTAGGTTTATCATCATTGACTCGCTCATCAGAACCGAGCGCAGTGGCCTCTTTGTAACCATCCGCCATGCGCCATCGTCAGTGAGCAGGAACTTACGGAGAGTCCAAAGTTAAAGAGTAAAAGACTATACTAGCCTGAATTTGTTTGGCATTTGCATTCGTCGGAACGGTGAGCCGGTGTTTTGGACTCTGACGAAACGTGCTCGTCTCGATTCGTCGGACCTTGATTTTCTGCTGCAGGGCAAGAAGGTCGGGTTATGGAGCAACAGTCTGAGCCGCAACTCTCACTTTCTGTGTCGCGGCAGTCGGGAGGCGGCAGATTTCCCAGCCACTGCATATCGTTCGGCAAATGCTTCTCGACGCATTTATTGCGAAGACGAACTACCGCTGGTACCATGCACTGGAAATTTCGTAATTTTTATCTCACCTATATTTATGGTTATTTATAACCACGCGGTGAAATCGAGGGGCGAAGGCTCACTTTAAAAATCATTGATCCATTTCGTATGAAATCATACGGACAACCGCTAAGAGTTGATGGAAATTGCTCGAATCGCGTTCGATTCCTGATTTCCTCGTGATTTCTCACAATTTGTAGGAAATCATGGGGAATCGCATAAAAATCACGTGATTTCGGTAATCGCTGGGAATCACTAATCCCAATTTCCAGGCAAGCGAGCATTTATCCAACGGCTACGTATACAGATACATTCTCGACGTCATCTTCTATTATAAGTGAAAAAAGTTTAAGTGTTCACGAAAATGTTTATGAGAGAGTGAAAAAATTATTCTAATTGCTTTAATAATCCATGTTATCGATTGAGTATTCAGGTACCCCTGATCGTAAATTAATTATTGTTGATCTACGACAATTAATCAATGTTTATTTCTTGACAGTTTAGAAATCACTCGTAACGGTTGGAATCAGAAGAAATCGCACGAAGTCGCGGGTAATCTCATTGATTCGGAAATCACGAGGATCGCGGTCTAAATGAAAAGAAATCGATTCCTTTTGGAAATCGTCGTGCTACCGAATTTTCGAGTGAGCAACCCTTCGGGTGAAATATTTTTTGTACTCTGCATTTGAAGTATATGTATTTGATATACGTGTATAGTAATTTTTCATACATTTAATACCTGTGCCATGATTATTCTATCAGCATTCACTTTTTCTCGAATGCTCAGAAAATTTCTATATCATACGAATGCGTATTTAATTAATACGCTTTCGAAGTCTTGTCGATTTTTTTTTCTCTCTCTATGCACATTTCGCACACATTTTTCAGAATCTAATGTATAGATTTTTCTTTGCGAATTTCTCGCATACAAAGAAAATAATTTTGCAAATTCTTGGGCAACTGGAAAATAAATTTCTTACAGATACGATCGAACCGGTTATATAAAAATTCGACAGAAAAAAAATTGAGAAATATATGTTAAAAATTGCAGAAAAGTATGAGAATAAGTACAGTGATCAAAAAAGGAATTTTTTGGTACAGAGCAGCAGGAAAATGTAAATTAATATGACGACCTTATGATAAAAGGAGAAAAAACATACGGCATCGGGAAGAGAATGAAAAAACTTGGATAAATGTGCTTCTGAAAATAAAATAAAATTATCTATTCAGCAGCTGAGCAGAGCTTTGATGCGTTTACAAATGAATTTATAACCTCTTGGAAATTGAGGAATGGATAACCTCAGCTTTATACGATTGGATTTAGTGATTAAAAATTTTCTTACCAGACCTCCGGTGATCAGACAGCATATGCAGGAGAGACAGGCACTGCAGACGCACAGGCCGATGAACTCGATCATAATATCGGTTAAAACTTGACAATTTATCACATGACGATTGATTATATTTTATAGGCTACATCTTACGAACCGCGACTGCGTTCAGTCATTAGAGCTTTATTCAGATATTTTTAAAAGATGATTATCTTTCAAACGCTCTCCGAAATATTAACGATCAAGTTAAATAAATTATCACGATCAGATTTTGTCGGGTTTAAGAAGGTGGGAGAAAAATGTTGGAGATATTTTCATTGCATACTCTAGTTTATTTTCATGGATTTGAAAAATCGACATTATTAGAGATAATCTTATGCCGTTGCTGATGATGATGGCGGAACAGTGGATACAGTGAAAAATACTCCATTGACAATGAGCTTTTTACTCACATCATTTGGGACCGTCCGTAGGTAAGTTAGGAAGTTTTGTCACGTGTCAGGAAACTTTCTCTGTCGATAATAGCGGTGGTAGCACGTGACGAATGAACAGACAACCACGAAGGCTTGACTCGTCCTTTTCTGTCTGTTTTACGAAAAGGTGAAAAAGCAGGGGGAACAGCTTCAGTAAATGATTATGTCGACGATTAGCATCAACATCAAAGCTCGCTTAGATCAAAATTCTTAATACGGTGATGAAAAGCTTTCGCGCGCATTGCTGTGATCTCAGATCAGGGTGGTCACATACTTGGAAAACCTGAAAACGTGGAAATATCAGAGACATTAAAAGGGGTCATTGAAAAAACTGGGAAATCAGTCAATTTTTTGAAGTGAAAAATTTATTTTTTCACGTCGCGTCGAGAGGAAAAAAAACTAACTTCAACTGACTCTTTCGTACACTATATTTATTTTTTTTCAATTCGAATTCAATTTGAACCGAATATAGAGTTAATAAGTCTACTGATTTAGGTTCTAGTAATTTATTAGAACTGGGAAAATGACAAGGAAAACTGGGACTTACGTCCTGGTAATGTCATGCAACTTTTTTCTCAAAAATTGGTGGCCAGCTTATCAAGTTTCATTGATAAAATTTCATATTTCGAAAGCTGTAAACTAGCGATATAACAAATATTCGCATTTGTATTCGCATTCGCGAATGGTTAAAAATTTACATTCGTTGCATCACTCGAGAAAAGTATGGGTTATTTTTCCGGGTTTCCGTATAGATCCTGATAATAAACTTTTATCTATCCATCTATCTGTCTATCCAATTACTATTTGACTATCCGACTATCTGACGGTCTATCTAACTACGTATTTAACTATCTATCCATCTAACTATCTGCGCAACTCGCCGATCGAAATAAAAATTTCCGCGATCCGGAGACAACGAAGCGCGGCGAATTACGGAAGTTTGATCGTGGCCGTCGATTTCCGTTTTACACCCTGGTATCCCTATCAGCAGGGGTTCATACCTAGCCATGGATTCAGAAGCCACAATAACGACATCAACAATGGAGTCCTAGTGCACATCGAACCACTGCCGAATATTCGGTATTTCCGTATGTTCATGCAAACCCGACGATCGAACGCGACTGCTACCTTAAACATATTATATCATACCTTAAACGTACACATGCGGTTTGATTGTATTTTGTTACGTCGTGATGCGCTGGTCGCACGGGCTTTTGTCCTTCCGTTGGGGACCACCTCGGTCGATCCCTTCATCCCTCGTTTCAGTTTGTTGCCACCTTGTGGCCTGGCTTGTTGCTGATTTATTGACCCCTCTTTGCAAACGCTTGTTATTAATGACAAGCGATTGATAGCTGGTGCTGAGGTTTCTGCAAACGGACGACGAAACTTCTGAGATCCTCTTTCCATATGACATGTTTTACCATATCCATGATCGAGATGATCGTTATCGTCACCGTTACTCGTTAATTGTTCGTTAAACTCCTGACGATTCCGTTCGCAGAAGATGTTTCTCTTACGTTCGATTCATTCCAATGCGGACGGAAATCCATTCCGAGTATGTCCGAAGTTACGGTCATGAAAAAGAACCGTGGGGGAGATTTGAAAAATCCAAGTCCCATTCCGACTTGACATTGAGTTAATATGGTATTGCGGTCAGCGTGTGGCAGGATCGCCGATCCTGTGGTCAATTCCTTGATTCTTACGTCGTGAAGAAGGTGCGTGGGACTCCTTGACGTCAAAGAATAGTTCCGAGGTCACCCTACGCTGAGGTTACGCGAACTCGTCACGGATTCTGTGGTCAAAATTGACTAGACTCCTTCGCAGTCGTTCTTTTATCAAGGTGCTTTCATGGCCTCTAATTTATAGGCTTGACTCGGACCGCACAACAAGGTGTTCGTACATTTTTATAGACTCCTATAGTATACTTTGAAAACTGCAGGCAGTGAATAATAGGACTATATGGACTTTGGCTGACGAGGGGGGGGGGGGAGTTGAAGTTTTTATCCTCTTTAAATTTCGAAGCGTTATTGACCTGTCGCAATTATTTTACAGTCAGTCATCTCGAACCCTCACAAGGTATGTATGCTTGAAGAATGGTTAAAGTCTTTGAGTTTCATATACTATCCGCGAAACCGAACCTTTGTTACGTCGATATTTATGAAACTGAGAATTAATGCCCGCATTATACGCGAGGACGATCTCTGAAAATTTCATTGAGAAATCGATGGGCTCACAGCTACTCGGGACTTGAACTGATCGTTCACGGTTCGGGCTTTGTCAAAATGAAAACGACGAGTGGTTGGTCAGGATCAGATACATCGAGCTGAATTCCACCATGGAGTATCGTTTTCATTCACAAACCCCCTTCGTGCCAAATTCTTTGTCGAAAATCTATGAAGACGACGGAGGGTTTGGATCCTTTTCGAACGGCGGAATCGTTCGCTACTCCAGAAGCGGAGACGCCTGAAGCTTGACTAATATATCCAGCAAGGTAACAAGGTGAACAGAGTATGCACGATGATAATTGCTTTTCGAACGGCTTTCATTCATAAAAATTTTCGTATCTCATTCATCCCGGTTCCGTACCATTAAACCACTTAAGGCTTACCGTAATTCACCGTGAAACTATATGACCTTGTCGGCGAAGCGCGTGGTGATGAAGATGAATGAGATTCCTCTTCCTCTCCCATCTTCCTTCTTTCATTCTTTATTCATCTTCCCCGGGGACTGACTTTGCCTTCGGTGATCCAGTCGATGGTTCAGATTGTCACTCGTTGAAAAACGTGCATACCTATCATTTCATGGTCGCTGAAAATCGCATGGTAATTTTTCTTCTCGGTAACACGTTTAATACATTTTATTAACAGATCAAAAATCGTGTCAGTGGCGTCGACGGGTTACAATATTAAAAAAAAAAAAAAAAAGGAAGAAAATAGTGAGTTGTATAGAAAATTGCAACAGTTGGAAATCTCGATAACCATTTAAAAAGCTCGAATGATTAAAAAATCTAAAACACCCTTCACCGGAAAAACACAACCAATCACACAATTAGCTTCACTTCTTTCCTTTCCCATTCGCTTTTCCCTTTCCCTTTGCCTTCCCCGTCTTCTTGCTTTTCTCCGGTTTTGAAGCGGCTTCCATATTTTCCTGCAGTTTGGCTGGAGGTGGTGTTGGTGGTATTTTTGGTGGCGGCAGGGGCGTCGGTGGCTTCGGAGTTCTCAATTCGAGTTCTATGTTCCTGTTCTTTGGATCGAACGAGTCTCCTTTCTTCTTTATCCGCAGCAGGAACACGTCATGGTTACCATCCGTAAGGTGGTCGCTGTGAACTTGTTGGGATCCGGGACCCCCCATTTGGGGGTGGACGGTTATCGTTCTGCACTGATCGTTGCTCTGGGCGCCGCCTCTGCAGGATCCGACCTTGTACGCGATCGTCTGCGGCTTTGCGTTCTCGTCCTTGGTCAGTCGACCCTTCGAAAATACCTTGAAGAGGACCTGGTTGTTGTCGCCGCCGTTGACTATCTTCGCCTTCTCTTCTCCCGTCTTGGGCCTTCTAATCTCAACCATTTCACAGTCGCAAGGCGGGTCCCAATTTCCCCGCATTCGTCGCACACGGTTCTTGTCCTTCTCTACTCGGATTATCAACGCGTTGTCTATCATCTCCGTTGATATTTCGTGCCAAAATTTACCTTCCCCTGCGTTGGGACGATGCTTGTCGCGGATCGCGTTACACGGCGAACCGTCCTGCATTGGAGGACAGTTGCAGAAACCTGTAACGACAATAACGCTGATCGTTATTACGATGATAACGATTATGGTGATTTTATTAACGAACGTTTTTCTTCTCATTTTCGTTTACTGACACGTGGTATTGAATTTTCTAGAATCCATTTTTTTGATCCAATTGGCGCGGCAGATGAGAAAACGAATGACTTCAGAAATTATCGTTATAAAATGATTAAGAATAACGTTCTCAAGTGGCATTTGAATTTTCAGTCAATCAGATCTTATTGGATATAATTTTTTAGAGAAATTCAAGTCGAAGTACAGGGATCTTGACTCATCTCAATATTTCTGAAGGAAGAAGCGAGAAGCCAAGGAAGTGAAATAAGGTCACGATTTGACGTCATTCTTTTTCTCCTACACTCGTCTTATTCAGAATTTAGGTTAAAACTGACTTTGAGCTTATTTAAATTTATAACAATCAGATTTTTCATCGCTCACCATTTCCCTCCGCAAAGTCTTGCATTTCGATTCTGTAGTTGTAAACTGTACTTGAAAATTTTGAGAACGAGTCAAGGATCAGCGAAAGTGATTAATTTATAGGATTTCCTCCGCCATCGTCATCATCATCGTTGACGGACGCCATAATGATGTAATAATTCCATTGGTAAAATCGATATTCGAACAGCAATTATTTTACCAATGTGAGACGACTTCGAGTGTATCTTATCGATAGTTCGATATCTATCAACTTTTTGTAAACACATTCGTTCGGTCATTCATTCATTTTGACAAATTTTACCATTTTTTTTTTTTTGCACACGTCTTTCTACAACCAATACAAAATTGAAAAAAATAACCAAAAATTAACCGCAACATTAAATTTCTCGCAAGAAAAAAAAAACGCCAATCCAAAATTTCTGATCAAATTTAACAAATAGGCAAGATAAAAACCAAAAGTAACCAAAACCAAATATCCCATCACCCGGGCAAATGATCGCCTCTGCAGGGGTTTGTGGATGTGCTAAAAATGTGCCAATTCTCCCGGTATTTCCGGCCGCAGATCGCGGCTTGAGACCATCAACTGGTCAGTCTTCGATCGGATGTTGCTCAGCCGGTGAAGACTCCTCGTTGTTTTCATCCCCACCGTGGACCCCGCTTTCGAAAAACGATGGGGCGCCATGGTCTCGACCAGCGACAGGGTTGTCGGAGTGCCAGAGGAAGGAACCGCAAGGTCTAGCAAAATCAGCAACGCGGAAACCGTTCGAAAATCCGTTGATCCTTGCGCGAGGATCTAAGGAGGACGGGGCGAAGTGTCCCTGTCCTCGACTCGGTGAAACCAGGTACGAATCAATGCGAGGAAAATGTTCGCCGTGCTGCGCAGGCGTCGAACCTCGAAGAGAGAAAGTCGTCTCGGAAATCGTCGCTGGAGGAAAACCGTACAAGGAGATCGAGGCCGTGATCAACGAGAACCGGATGGTCGTTAGGGTCCAGAGAGAACCAGTCGAGCCCCTGTGGGATCCATCATGCGACTGTCTTGACGATCGCGTCGCTAATATTCCTGGAAGACTCGCCGGTGGAGGCTGCGAAGGTCAAGGGAAAAGAACAGCGGCAAAACAGTGTGGAGACAACGTGGTGTTTCGGATGGCCGATGGTTGTAAGGGTGGTGGTGGTGGTGAAGATCGTCGGAACTTGGACGCCTCTTGTCGGACCATCGAGGTGTTTCCTCAGCCGGAAGAAATGTCTCGTGAGCCGTCTCGCGAGGTTAAAAATGAAAACTCGAAGGACTCGAAGAAGGAGAATAAGAACGGGAAACCAACGGTGGTTCCGAGATTTGTCGACATTGAGGATAACCCCAATATTTTCGTTCTTAGGATACGCAAGCGGAGCGAAAATGCCGAGAGAAAGAACAACATCGATCTTGAGTTTCGCACTCCTAGGCCTTGGAGACATCCTCCGAAACCATCGCATTCTCCTTCTTCTTCTCCTCCTCCTCTTCCAAATACTCCAAATGAGGAAAAGAGCGACAAGGGAAAGAGAGGTGGAAAGCAGAAGAAAGGGAAGAAGTGATCGGTGCCAATTGTTTTCCGTTTTGCAATGCTAATTCTTCATTCATTTTGGGGTACAATTTGAGACAGACATTTGCGATAAAATTATTATCAATGTGAATTGTATTTTGGACTGACTCTGTCGACGGTGGAAAGTTGACGACTGACTTCAGAACTTTGAGTGACTTCCTGTAGTGAAAATACTGAAACTTTTTTGACGAACGTACAACTTCGTGTCTTTGACCAAGTCAATCAATAAAACGTGACAAAATTTCGAAATCTTGAACATTGAAGAATCCAACGATCATTCGGTCTCTTTGTGTTTCGTTATTGATAATCAACTGGAGAAATGCTTAAGCAGGTGCTCACCATTCACTAATCCATAATTATATCCTCTTGAGAGTTACGGTATATACATATATTAAAGCTTTAAAAAAATTTCACACACCTGAAGATTCTATTCCTTAGCAACTTGCGGGTATGGATAGGTACCGTATTCGCTACGGAGTCTGATTCGCTATGATCAGAGGTAAGAATGGACGTGATCGGGGGGTTTGCGTTGAAGGTAACGGCATTGACGGTGGTAGAATTAAAAAAAATATATCATCCCCCAATTCTGCCCGCCCGCGTGACTGTAGCCAAGAATTTTTGACCATACCAGTCATTATATTCACGCCCGCTGACAATGGATCGAGACGAAATGGGATGAGCGTAAACGCCTCACGTAATCCTTACACTTTGAGTGCACAGCCGCGGGGTCTGTCTGTGCTATGAACGTCGCTTCGCACAAAACCCATCTGACTTCTGAAAAGCGCATTGGGAGCGTTGAGCACTTGGCTGGGAAATGGCTTTGCCCTCTTCTTCTTCTTCTTCTTCTTCTTCTTCTTATTTTTCTTGTCGCTTTTAAGAATGGGCTCGTAGTGGGCGGGTGGCTGTGCGCGAAAGAAACCCTATTCAATGAATGAATTGGGTGAATGGGTTTCGAACTCCATTCATATCGCCATGAGGCACCTGACTCTGGAAGTCTGGGGTCAGTTACGCGAGTCTAGCCGTGAGAACGGCAAGTGGGTGCTTTGCGCAACGTGTATATTTACTTAGTCCAGACGGGAAATGTTTTGTTTACTTTATCATGGTGAAGCTGGTAACCTTGCCCGTGGTAACGATTCGTGCTGAGGAAAAATCGATATTCCTCGATTTTGAAACAGTTTGAAATGCACTAAACTGTAATAAGACAAAGCATGCTCGTATATCGCAGTCTTAGTTACTTCAAAATCATTTGAAAAATAAGAAAACAGTGACTTTTTTTGCAACCCAATGTTTCGTTATGATAATCGATGTCGTAGATTAAAAAAAGGAGATGGATTTCTTCGATTTCGCAAAACACATGCGGTACTTAATTGCCGACCTCGTTAACTTCGGTGTTGTACAAATTTTTTTTCTACCCTTTAACTCAAATTTGAAGGACGATTAAGAAGAGTGAAAGAAAAAAAAATAAAATAAATAAATATCCACAATGGTACAATTACCGGTTAAAGAATGCTCGAAAATTGATTCTTTTTTTTTTTGTTTGGTTCTCTTTCTTCCTCACTAAAAAGATCCACGTATTATTATCGCTTCTTTTTTTAACCTTTCAAGGAATTTCAATTTACCGCGAACGTTATTGACCGCCATTCGTTACGAGGGATAGAGATGATCCTCGGCGTGGGAAGACGTGAAGCGATATTTAACGAAGCATCGCCTTTTTGGGCTGAATATACAGTGCATAAAGGTGAAAGTGATTCACTCTGTAAAAAGGTCACCCGGTAACCTTGACATACTGTTAGAACTAGCAAGAAAGCGACGAGGAATGCGGATTTCTTTCATAGAAGTTCCGGGATTCTAGATTTGTATTTCAATTAGTTTTATTTCCGGATGATCGGAGATGATGAAATCGGTATTATTTATACAGTATTTCAAACAAACGACAATGACAATGATTATACTCGTTCATGGGACCTTCGGAATTATTTGTACAATACCTACTTGGAATAACAACACCAACAACAATCATAACGATAGTTGTTTATCGGACCTTCGATATCGCAAACTATAATAAGGTTTGATGTGAGACACGAAGGGCAAGATCAGCTTGAACAGATGTTAATTGTTTCACCCTGACCCAAAATGACAATTAATTAGGGTATCTTGTACATTTATTTTCCCGCTTAGTACTTTATAAAACGAGCCGCTCATCGGTAATCGATTCAGTCTCAATATCGTTCATATTAATTGTACCATTGAGAGCGGTAGAAAATTTCTTTCAAGATCTCGAAATCTATGTTTGTCTAGTTTTTCGTACATCTCAACGCGAAATGGACGTCTTTTCAAGATCACGATTCACCCTGATTCTTCTTATTATGTCTTCATGGTGCTTTTATCGGTTAGTCGGGGCTGCAGGCAATTATTGCAGAATTTCTTCATGCGCACCGGGACAGCAGACGATGTGCCTTTATCCCGTAAGAAAAAACACTTACTTATTCCGAGCTCGGTCATTTTATTTCAGTCTCTGTTCATCAACGGGGAAAGTTGCTTGAAATTTTATTGCTGGTGCAGCAATCTTACCCTCAATTTGGTGAACCGCGTATCTTGATTTGTTGGATAAAATTCATCCCTTAGCCGGCACACATCACCATCAGAATAAAAAAGAACCCAACCACTAAAATGAATATCACGAGTAATCTGCTGGTTGTTTGAATTTTCAAAAATTACCAGAGACTCTTCAAACTGTGTTTCAAAAGATAGCACAGGTCATTTTGAGAAAAAGAACAACAATTAAAATAAAAAAGAAAAAAAAATTGAAAACCTCGAGAAATCGAAAAATTTAATATTTTCACAAAAAAAAAAAATCATAACTTTTCAAATTTTCAATTTAAAAATCTGATATTCTTACTGTATGTACTCGAGATGTACTACTTCAAGTATAAGAATCGTTTGATAGTCGTGGTCGGTGAAAAAAGAGAATTTTCTTTTAAGAATCGAAGCGATGTATTTTAGTAAAAAATTGACGATGCACTTTTTCTTCAACCTAAGAGTAAAAGATGCGTCATTTGCGAATTGTCTGGCCTCATCTCGTAACCCGGTTTGCCAGCTGAGGTTTATCATTAAAATTGAATGGGAAGTATCAGAGTGGATGTATATTTTATTTCATTGCGCATAGCAAAACGGAGCGTCCAGTCGTTGCCCTAATTCGAAACCAGTTCCGTTGACGTATTACGAGAAGATGTCAATCCTCAACAAGCATAACGAACTAAGACAGAAAGTTGCCAGAGGGGAAGAACCTCGTGGTAATCCTGGACCCCAGCCTCCAGCCAGCGACATGAATTGGCTGGTAAATTCTCTTCCGTTCATTACGCTGGCGCTTGTAGTATCGAAAAACGATTGATCATATCAATTTATTATTACTCTCGTATTTCCGTAGAGATGGGACGAGGAATTGGCACAGATTGCTCAACGTTGGGCTGATCAGTGCACGATAAATCCTCACGACACGTGCAGGAATGTCGGTAAGATTGAGATAAACGTAAAATTAATCAACTTCTTCATTAAAATCTTTTGCGGCGGGGTGTCGGTTTTTTTTTTTTCTTTTCTTCGCGATTTAGAAAGATTTCGCGTCGGTCAAAACGTCATGAAGCACTGGACAACGTCTAGCAGAAGTCCGTCTCTCGTACCATTCATCGAGGCTTGGTACGACGAGGTCCAATTATTTGACAGTCGCGATGTTGCTGCGTTTAGGTGAGTCTTTCGCAGTTTATATTAATCCTACTCACTTACAGCTGTGGAAAATTTCACACCGGGGTTAATCAGACCCCGGTCAACGTTTGAAAGTTATTACCGCACTCGACATTACGTTACGCAAAGTTCCCTCTTGGAACGAAATTCTGACGAGAGAAAATTTAACAATTCCGAAATAGACTCCAATCTTAGTTTTAGCAAATAAAAAAAAAAATAAATACAACGACGGATGATGTGGGAGAAATTGTTGAAGCAAAAAAAAAAGTAAAACAACATGCAATGCGTACACGTGGTCTCTGAGAGTTCAAAGTTTTTTTTTTAATCATTCTTCATTTTACTTATGAACAAACAAACCTGATCCAACCACGCTGACTTTAAAATTGTACGTTAAAGACGGTTCTGGGCTCGTTTATCTGGGGATAAATGTAGGATCAACTTATAGTTTTGCCTTTGAAAAAATGTCAGATTCAACGCATCATGGGGACACTACAGTCAGCTCGTTTGGGGGGAAACGATGTTCGTTGGTTGTGGAAGATCGAGTTACATGGACAGCGGATTTCACCACACTAGATTTGTCTGCAATTACGGGCCTGCTGGAAATGTCATCACTCAAAAGGTTTACACTGTTGGTAAAGCTCGGTACCTCGCTTAGGAAATTATATGCTTCGTGGAGAATATTGGGATTGTTTAAATTATTTTTCTATTCAATATGTAATATCTATTATATGTATATAATATCGCGTATTTATTTTGCACGATCGTTTTTTCCATGAATGTAGGCAGAAAGATGTTTGTAATCCATATGAAAATATATTATCCTACATAACAATATCCTTGTTTATTCGGGAGCTCTTTATTTGATACCGTCTCAATTATGAAACCGTTTTCATTCTTGTTCTTTTGACGTCTCAACGACTTTTATATTCATTTCATACCCGACTCAACCGTAATATTAACTCTTTCGACCTGAAAAGCGGGACGAAAGTGGAATATTTTTCCCTCTCAACTTTTGCGGGGTAAAAAATTAAACCTTATTCCCTCATTTGCGGGGAAAAAAGTTTACCTTTCTCCCGCAAATTTCATTTCTCTTACAAACGGGGGAAAAAGTTCACTTTTCTCCCGCGTTCGCCACAAATATCGATAGAATATATTACATATCAATCTAGTTGGACCATTTGAATCAACTAAAAATTTTGTTAGGCCAAAAGATTTTGAAATGACGCAAATAAATATTCATTTCGCGGGCCGTGAACAGGCACATTTAGTTGATTCAACGACTTTTTTCTCTCATTGTCAGTGTATTTAAACATCGGTAAAACTTTTGGATATCTAACTTTTAACGGATAACGTTAACTTGCCTTAAATTTAAAAAAATTTTCAAAACATTCAACACCTCAACTATTATCGAAGTTAACTTTTTGAATAGCGAATTAACGATTAACGAACTTATCTTTTGTACAAACTTTGATCGGTTTTGTCCAGCTTTGCTTAATATCAACCCAAAAGGATAAATAATCCCGGTCTGATCCCTTGACCGCCTAGCGTGGATCGCTCAAATACACCTTAAACCGTTCGAAGTGTCGAAGCTGCTCGGCCATGAGCCTTTAATTTTCCTAACAGCTTTGCATGACAAATGGTGCCGAAGGCTGTTCGGAAGTCGCATTGGCATAATAAGGGTGATCATCCGGTTATAATGGCATATTCTTAGCATCATCGGTCCATTTACTTAAGGCGGACTGAGTGATCTGCTCTTGAAGAGATCCCGACCGATACGGATCCTGAAAGTACTTTGACTCTAAGTAAGCGGTAAGATCTGTATTAACAATCCCTTCCTCCAGAGAGAGAGAGAGAGAGAGGCGTTTATTTTAACTTATTGTTTAAACTTAGTGAAAACTTTCTGCTACTTGTCGAGAGTGTTGGTGATTTTTTTTTTTAATTTTTTACTCGACGACTCTTAGACGTTAGCATTCGTTTATAATATGGGCGGAAATCGGAAAAGTCCGAAGTGTAGTTACGTATTACTCGAAAAGTATTGATTGCATAAAAAAAAAAAAAAAGTTGCGTATGAAAAAGTTTCAGTTTTAAGTGAAATTCAACGCGAAATTATGCAAAAATTTATCGACGCCGCTGAAAGTCCGTGAAAGCTAAAAGAATATTAGTTCTTGAGATTTCTCAAAAGGGGCATCATTTTTTTCGACAAAAATTTCATATGATGTTCCTTTCTAACTGTTCAAAAACTTGTGTAAACTTCATCGTCGGCCGGGATCTGCTTTCCAGCCTATGAATTTTTTTCAGAACTTGAGAGAGAAAAAAAAAAAAATAATAATAATAATAATTTTTTTCCGTTGACATAATAAAAAAATATGCATGTTTCGTTTTTCCATTTTAATCGACATTACGATGAAAGTAGGAAAAGAACCTCTCGGCTGCAATTTTGATGAAATTCATTCATGTTCTTGATATATTTTACTTAAATTTTCGATTGAATTACAGCTCATGATAAACATTAATGATAATTTAACCCTGTTTGCAGTAACTTGACGTAGGCCGTTCACCTTGGGTGTCGTAACCATATCCACGTGATAACCCAAATAACAATATTCAATTATAACACAGTGTGATGTGTTTTTCCTGAACCTGTAAACGATAGCGGTATAAAATAAAAACTGCGCATTTACTTCACCCAACAGTTCCACGGTTTGAACAAGTGTTTTCAGAGTCTTGGCTCGTGTTAAAAATAAATATGTATACTTCATTTTTCACCCAGCATGAATGGTAACGCGGACAATGAGAATGACGATACTAATAAGTTTTATAAAATTTATCGACATACATGACGTTGAGTCGTATTAAAATAATAATGTTGTTGGATACAGTAGTTTGGACACCTGTTTTCCATCATCTGTCTATACTAAAAACATCAATCGACGTGTTTTACAAGGTGAACAAATATATGCGCGTTAAAAGCTTCAGGTTTTGGATGATCAATTCCACCCGCGATACAGGAAGCAAAAATTTTGATTCCACCATTTTTTCTTGACTAGGTTAGTCGCGTTTGCTTTATGTTTTTTTCGAATTATCTTATTTCGCCTAATTAAATGTAATCATCTTATATTACAGAAATTAAACATTTACGTTACATAAACATAGCGGGACTGATACCAGCTGTCCAAACTGACGATGATATTCAGCGGTACCAAAAATTTATACGAAAACAGGTGCAATTTGCATGTAGACATGTCTTTACAAAAAGGCTTCGTAGAAGGCCAGCATCACATTCTTAGCGGTAGTCGTTGATCAAGTTTTGCTAACGCTCCTTTTCCGAATAGTGTCGCGAAACGTTTCACCGTGACAATATCAAACGTCCAAACCTAAATGCTGACATTTCGTACTACCGTCTTTTCTTTGTTCTCATACGTCATTATTGTTTCTTATCCATAGTGGTGACGTGCACGTAGATTCCGAACCTTACTTCAATAACAACACTATTGACTTTTCGACGCTACACTAAACATATGCCAGATTGGCTGAGGGCTACGGCCTAATCCGTCAACTGAGCTCCTCCCATTCTGGACGTTTTAAGTGACTAACCCTGTATATCAGGGAATCGATTCAACAAACGATATTTCACCTGTCAACGTACCCGTGGAATATTAACGACAATGACAGTGATTACCCGTATCTGTAAGTCGCTTGGCCTCAACATACTTCGTTGGTATTCTTTCTTAATCGTGAATGCATAACAATGGACGAAATTGAAAGTTCCTTGAATGTTGTTTAAATACCGGTACTATATGTTGACATCAGCTATGATTTACAATTCGGTGCGAAATACTACCTCCAGGAAGTTTCGGATGAGGCCGTCTTGGGATGAGGGCCCAGACATTTCAAAGTTAAATCACATTATACGATTTTCATTATCTGGAATAACGGACTTGTCGGGTTTATGGTCGATTAATTTATGGCTTGTTTCAGTCGGACTTGAGGTAACGCCGTCAGTGAAATGTACAACTTGCAATAATATTTGCATGACAAATACCAAGCTGACCTATAGTCAGCTATATTCCCGCCTCGAAGCAGAACAAGAGTTCGGTTGGAATTTACCCTAATTGTACGTCACATGGTACACGCCTTCGTTTATGTAGACCTTTTTTCTCGCAAACGATACCTCACTGCGAATCCATCGTCAGAGCACCGCGTGTAAAATTGCTTTTCCCAATGTAAGGTGTCACTTATTTACGACTCGCACCACATAATTCAATCGAGGATTTACGACTTATAAATATATAATTACTATTACCAATATTATTGCTGGAAGTATGAGTATATTTTGTTTTTACGGTTATCCGGTTCCACGGTATTCATATCGGAACCCGTCAGTATTAGGTCACTCGATTTCTTAAATCCAATAAATTATAATAGAAAATATAGGAACCAACCGAAAGCGAATCTGTTATTTATTCCAGGTTTTTGTGTCTTAATGATCCGATAGCGAAGGTTTAATTATTTACTATCCGTTTCTTTGTGTACATCTTTCAAACACAATTAGAATTCTGCTAGCTTCTAGAAACCACATAGAATAAATATATACCAATTCATTTGTCACATTTGTCTCGCTGACTTATTGTCTCTGCTCTTTTACCTATTCTGAGATATTCAGAATACTCGCAGTTTACTGCCAGCGCTCTAAAAGCGACTCTACTTCTCGCCGTATTCGTATTTCCGCCTCATTTTTTTGAAACTCTAATCGCTCAAAGTAATTGGAATTCAGTATTCAAATAAATAAAGTATATGTAAATGGACGATAGTCGGAAGGCGACAATATATGTTCGTTCTTGTTTAGAGTTACTTGTTTTATCATTAATGTTTACAGAAAATGTCGAACGTGACTCGAAAGATTTGATTTCCGTGCGCGTGATGTTATCGAAATTTATTATACGTACCGCATATAATATCGTCGAACATTGCAGTTGCTGTAAAATACGAACAAGAGTGTTTTTTCTTTCTGGTGAACTTTTACAGTCGCAGTACTGATACCAGCTTTACGAGCTGACGATTATGTCGAACAATATCGAAAACATATGCGAAAACAAGTGCGATTTGCACGTAGGTATATCTTTATAAACAGCTTCGTAGCAAGCGAATTGCACAGTTTTAACGGCAGTCGCTGATCAACTTTTACTGTTGCTTGTTTTACGAATAGTGTAGCGAAATGTTTGCCTGTTCAACATCGGCCGTCCTTTTCATCTTGACCCTGTCGTCCTGGCTTTGCCATCAGTCCTCCTGGGCTGCATCCAACTATTGTACGATTTCTACGTGCGGAACCCAACGGCACACGCTCTGTCTCTATCCTGTAAGAAAGAATTGAAAGGGGATGAAAAACCCCGTAGTAGTGACAGATTAGTACGTTTCAAAGCTACACTTCTTCTCCTCGACATTCGGTCAAGCGGTTTAAACTTTTCGAGAAATTGTAGCAAATGATGGGAATTCAATGTTAGATAATCGAAATCTCTCGTCATGAATCTTGTGCCTGTATCGACGTCGTGATCTCAGTCCTTTTCTCGTCCGTTCACCCAAATTTTATTTTTATTTTTTCCATTTGTTTTCTCACATTCACTGTAGAACAGCGGTCCATCCAGTCAGTGCAGAAATTACGATCCGGCACCGTTGTCAAGTGACGAAAGAGCGGCCATCGTTGCCCACCATAATAAGCGTAGACAGAGAGTTGCCAGTGGTCAGGAAACTCGAGGACGTCCAGGACCTCAGACACCCGCCAGTGACATGAAGGAGTTGGTAAATGTTCGGTTGAAAATGCAGCGGATGAAACTAGATAATTTTTCACTAACGACACCTGCAATCGGGCTTAGAATCTTTCAATAAATTTACCACGATACACATTTTCTTATGTAGAAATGGGACGACGAATTGGCAACGATTGCTCAACGCTGGGCTGATCAATGCGCTATGATTCCTCACGACGATTGCAGGGATACCGGTAAGCTGAAGACTGTTGTATAAATCGACGAGATTTCCCGGCAAAAAAATTATAACTGTCAGAAAAGTTTGGATACGGTTTCAAAGTCAGCGACGGAACGATATTCTTGTTCGTAGAAAGATTTCGCGCCGGTCAAAACGTTGTGGACTACTGGAGCAGTGACAACGTGAATCCGCCAATCGAAAACCTCGTGGCGGGCTGGTACGACGAAGTTGGACAGTTCAGCAAGAACGACATTGACGTTTATCGGTAAGTTACCGACCGATCTTCTCTTGCCTGATCCCCATCTCTGCACGGCGTCCGTTCCGAGAGAAAACCGATCATCTGTCAAACCGAGATCTCAAAATCTCACCTCACCTTCGTCTCAGGTTCGATGAAGCCACGGGACACTACACGCAGATGGTCTGGGGAAACACGTCGTTCATCGGATGTGGACGAGCCCGTGACACGAGTGGCGGATATCATACTCGACTGGTTTGCGATTACGGGCCTGCCGGCAACTTCATCGGTAGACCGGTATACAAAACCGGTAGACCTGCTTCCGCCTGTACTGATGGTGTCAGCACAACCTATCCAGGCCTCTGTAGTTAGGAAACAATATGTAGACAAGTGTCTCACACACATGGCATGCCGATTAGTGATGTAAAGTATGTTGTACAGACTTGCTAGTTAAGAATGCACAGTGAATGTACAATTGAGGTGCTCCTTGAAAAGATCATTTTTGAATTTCAGTAATTTTTTCAGATTTTCATGTCAACTTTAACCGGTGACCCAAAGAGGGTGGATTCCGTTCAACCTTTTCAGAGTGACATCAAATCTACCGAACGAATTTGGATAAAATTTGGTCTAGGGAGGTTGTGTGGGTCGCTGATTACGAATCTGAACTCAAAATTTTTTAATTTTAAATAGTGGATCCAATATGACAATATCAAGTGACTTTTGGGGTTTTACCGCAACGCTGGTCAGAGTTAATCCAAAAATTAACATTAATTACGGCATGCCTAGCATAACAGCTATGTATGCATCACATTCGCACTCGCACTTCGCATTAATTCATTAGCCATTCGACTCGCCGAGCGTACGAACTTCAATTTAACGAAAGTTAAGAAAACCGTTAATTATTGTTTTGGTCAACTCAAAGGTTAAATCAGAGCAATTTTGTTACCTTCGTTAGTTACCGATTAATGGATTAACGGTTTTCTGCCGAGCTTTGGGTTTTGGTCCACCATATCGGATCCGCCATTTTGAACTTTCACATTTCGATTTCGGATTCGTAATTAGCGATCCAAGAAACCCCCCAACAACAATTTCATAAAAATCCGTTCGGTAGATTCGATGTGCCCCTGAAAATGTTGAATGGAGATATAATCCGCCCTCTTTGGGGCACGAGTTAGAGTTGAGATAAAAATCTGAAAAAAATGGAGAATTATTTTTGAATCACGTGCTTAATGCTACTCCACTCTTTGCGCACTTTGTTTTTTGGCCCGCTTTTCTCTCCCGCATCGAAGATCACCTGACATCTCGCGAAATAACTGGATCACCATGGTTAAATGGCCATGGATGCATCGATCAGAGACTTGCTGGTTTTTGGCTTTGTGTCGCCACACTGCGGGCGGCGGGTTCGAATAAGAATTACTTTCGCCTTCTTCATTGTCGTCCGTTGACGTCTTGACGATTCTTCCATTTAATACCGTTTAGGCCCTAATAGTGGCTGACGAGACTGCTCTTGCTGGTGACTTGAGCTCCAACGATGCAACTTGGCATTGTAACGCGAAATATCTATTATCCAGCAGTTCGGCAGCACTGGAAACTCGATGTATCCATGCGTCTATATATCAGTCGGTCAACGGTACTCGGCGGGTGTTCTTCTTCCCTTATAACCTTAGACTCTTTCCAAAATACTTTTCTATGGACGATTCTTACCCTCTGTGATATATAATGTATCAATGCAATGCTCTTGCACAAACGGTAAACACTTTCCGGTTGCTGGTGAAGGGGGCGAAATGCAACTCACTTCAGTCATTCCTCAATATCGACGTTTTTATTTTTCATTCAATGTTCGAATGTTTCGTCCAACGTCTTACTTCTGTAAACAAATAATCTGTCCAACGGTTTAACCTGATATCCAAACGTTTGAGAGAAAAATATAATAGGTATAATAACCAAACCGGTTTCTTTTCCCGTTATTTTGGGTCCATCAAATTTCAGACCCTTTTGCTATTCCACTAAACATCCAAACCCTGATGTGTACTTAAAGAGTATAAAGACATACCTGCAGGTAATCCTGGTGTTAAGCAAACTTCTTCTAATCCCGAGTTGGAACGATCGTTTAGTATTTTCAAAGTGAATTGCTGTGACTCGGTGTTGTAAAATGGTCGACCCGAGCCATCGGGTAAATCGTATTATAGGCAGGGGTGAAATCGGGGGAAAAGGAATCCCAACTGCTGGGTAACTTCTGACGCCATTGGCGCGGATACAAAGTCGTGCATAGGCTGAAAAGTCGGAGGTCTCAATGTCGTTCGTATCGCATGCCTAATGATAAAAGTATGTATGCGCTATTATACGACCTTTTACCACGCGTAAGCGTAAAGAAAGGCGTATTTTTCTCCCTTTCTATTCATGCTTAAGACCCGAGCATACGTTAAAAAATGTTGAAATTGAAAATGGACCAATCAGCAATTTTAAGGTCTTATATACCGTCGGTTGTGACCTTTCATCACGAACCTTATAAAAAATAATCACGTTCAAAATGCTTTTGTAGCGAATACCACAAGCAAAAAAAAAAGTTATACACGCTTTTACCATCAAATTTGCATTTTTGGTGCATGCTTCATTACGTCATTGGACACGCGATACGTTTTTTTTACCTTTTTGAACTCGATCCAAACCGAAAAACTTCATGATGATTAAATTGCCTAATTCTTTCAAGGTTGTTGATGTACCAATTTCATTTTCCAGATTGATTCCTCGCGTTTTTCTCCGTCTATGTCATCATTTTTTTTTAGCTCAACTCTAACTGAAAAACACAGTGTTCTGTCAATATTTTGACACTTTTGGAGGTATATTGGCTATGGAGAGAACAATTGTTCGTGTTTACACCGAAGTCGTTGAAAATGTTTACTGAGGACTTTTAACAGAACTTATGCCCACTCTAGGGGTGTATCTTTCATCCCCCAGTGGGGGGGTGTCAGCACGCAGCCCTGCAGCAACTCTCACTCCATCTTTCTCTCTCTCTTTCTCTCTCTCTCTCTCAGCGGGACGCTTAACAGCGGGACTTTATTCGATTATACTGACGCAAGTGTGAGAATCTGCACAGATCTTTCATCGTTAACCATTATACCGGTAGCTCACCCATATTTTATACTATCCCGCAGGTTTTTCAATCTCGCAAAAGTATTTGGGCCAGTATTTCCGGACCCGAATTTCAAATTTAATCGATATCTGACTTGTAGACGGTTTTTTTTTCTTTTTTTTTTTTTCTGAGTATCCTACAGCACGTTGTTTTCTGACTTTTCCCGATCTTCGATTCATTCCCCTTACAAGTTTCTAATTTTGTCGAGCATTTGTTGCTGATATACTTTAATTCTTTCGACGAGAGTTATTCGCAATAACGATTTTATGCAAAGTTATTTTTAAGAATAATAATTTAACAATGAACACATATTTTTGGTTTTTTCGTCTTCGCACTTTGCAGGAAATTTCCGAGTTTCATGAAACATCAATTTTTGTACTCCATGGGAATGAATAATTCAATTTGATTATGTCAAAAACAATTTTTGACAACTGTTTCGAACCTTTGCTCATGAGTGAGAAAAAAAAGAAATCCTTTTTTTTTTCGCCGCGTTTCGCATACACTTTACACACTTTCGAAAGGTTAAAAGAAAGAAGAAATCATCCGAAAGAATTTTTCTTTCTTATCGAGAAATAAATTCGTTAAAATGGATGATAAAGAATTTCGAGTTTGAATAAAAATATTCCGATTACACGCGTGTGCGTCTGACACATGAATTATTTCAAGTGTCGCATGAGAAGATTACGCCCCATATTGCCTCGGCAAGTTTTGGAGAGAGAGGGAGAGAGAGAGAGAAAGAGAGAGAAAAAAAGAAATAAAAAGCAACCCCAGAATCGACCGTAACATTCATATCCTCTCATGGCTCATCCCCTTGTTCCGGGCTTCTGTACGCGGAATGGAAGAGGAGAAGAGGGATGGATAGAAAAAAAAAAGGAATAATAAGAGGCGGAAAAAAACGCGGGAAAGTATCCGTGATCCACACACGTACAAATGAATGCAGGTATTAAGTTTTGCGGTGGCTGTGAACAACCGCTTTTGCCTCCCGACTCAATTGGGGCGCGCACCCTTCGTATCCAGGGGACGTAATTGAACGGAGAAGGCTTCCCTGATCACGCGGGGGAATCGCCCTCGGCGCCATGTTTAACTCAATCGAGAGGAAAATGGTGGATACTTCCGTTTCTCTGTGCTTCTTTAAAATATCGTGCAACTTGAATTAACGCTCGAGCTGCGCTTGTTCCGCAATTTGACAACTTCGTTTACGAGTTGCTAACGTTTTATTCACGAATCGCACAATATTGCGATACTAAATTTTAACGCATCTTCAAGAATTTAAACACATTCGGTTGATTCAATTTTCATACGCATTATTTAATACTTTGAGAGATTATTTTGTATCTTTTTTTTCTTTCATTTTTTTATTTTTTATTTTTTTTTTTTTAAGCTGGCCAGCGTCTCGTTGCCAATAGAAAATGCCAAATTTTTTTTTCTGGAGACAGGATCGAATCATCGAAAGTTTATACCAAATTTTGATTAGGTATTCGGAAATTTAAACGATTTTTGAATTCATTTTTTCCTCGAATTACCTATCACGGTACGAATCATTGTAGACAATTTTTACGACTCACAATATGGCGAAAGTTTCAATCGTTGGTAATAAAAAATAATTGTTCTCTTTATTTGTGAATTGCTGAATTGCTATAACGAAACAATGTGAATAACCTTCAATAGTTTCTGAATACAGGTTTAGAATGTAAAAAAAAACGATCTGTCATTCATATTTATTGAAATCTTTAACATGATAACCGAAGTTGAAAAAAAATCACGGATACTCGATGATGTGTATTTGTCCGTTAAAATTTAAATTTGCTTTCAATTTACCCTGAATTAACTTACGAATGTTAGATGAATCGGAATGAAGAACATGGAGGTTGAGGAAATTTAGTGAAGAATAAAAACCGGATAAATGGTGGATTCAGTCGAATTGAAAGAACACTTTATTCGAATAAAATAATCTTGTTTTTATTGACATTAATAGAATCTAATTAGATCTGTTCGTTCTCTCTCATCATTCGGTAAAAACCGCGTCTACGTAAAATATCTCTTCATTTTAGTGTATATACAATTGTTATTTACAATTTTTTACAATCACGCACACTAGCATTACCTATTTTTTATTATCACATACGCAGTAATGCAAGATATATAGTATTCGATTGATTTATGTGCGAAATTGTTATTTACAAATTGCACATTAACGCGTACGAATATTGCCTATTTACATATCACATATTTTTGGATATAACGAATTTGGATGAAAATGAACCGCTTGTTCCATTTGGACGGTTATTCGCTGATGTCAATTTTGCTGATCGAAACCTTGGCGATCGGTCATTCTAAAGTTACGTCAAGCTAACCTTAGTATGCAAATGTATAATAATTAAATATTATAACTCACATCTAATTACATTGTGGAATTTATCACTGGTGTACATGTGTATAAAAAATATTGTTTCTCGTATTTAAATTCTAATTTATATCAAAAAATCAGTCGTCGCGAAATCCAGTCTCGTTGATGTTTCGAGGACTCTCCCTTCGTCTCGTCTAGAGACTCTTGAAAATTTTGCAATACTCGAATCCTTCGGCTCCGGCTGGATGCCTTTTACGTTGAGATCAGGTTATCAAAGCTCGAATAATGGATTACCTTTGAAAACTAGGCGACCGGTCTCACTACATCCCGTAGTAGAAGGGATAGACCGGATGTTCGGGCGGAAACGCCAATGCACCCGGTACCGGAATGTATACGGCTGGTCCCCTCGTCTCGTGCGTCCTGGTGTGTTTTTTGAGGTGATCTTTTCGACCAAACCTCTTGCGGCAAGACTCACAAGCGTACGGTCGCAAACCGCTGTGAATGCGTTTATGACGCGTCAGCTCTTCGTTTCTTGTGAAAGTCTTGCCGCAATTTTCCTCGTCGCACTTGAACGGACGCTCTCCTGTCGATAGAAAAACAAAAAGAAAATAAACGATAAATAATAGGCAAGCGAAACTTGTCAGAGATCGAACCAGTGTTCGATGAAATCGATGCTCGAACTTGGTCTCGATGAGGAAAACGGACCGGAATGTGTTTCTCAAGTTCATATCGATCAAGTTTGACTCGCAAACTAAAACTTGTGCTGAACGGTCAAGATCGGAGATATAAAAACCTCAGCGATCGAATCGTTCAATCTATCAACGAACACTACCAATAGATTCTGCATTTTATTTTCAATTCTATGATTACTCGAGGTCTGACCAACTAAGGTTCTCGATGGGTGAACCGAAAGTTTGTTTCTTTAAGATTTAAATCGGGATTCAAGGGTCTTTCATGACTTTGACTCTTCTGGTCTACCGAACACTTCACAAAAGGATAAGGCTCGTTCAGCATGTTCAGAATACAGCCGACAAGTGTATGTTGTAAGTGAGAAGTAAGTACGTAACTGTCGAAAGTAAGAGTCTTGGAAAAAAGTTGACCGATCGTTATGGTACCTATCGAAAAAAAGCGTTTCGAAACTCACCGGTGTGAATCCGGATGTGTCCTTTGAGTTGACCGTTGTTACTGAACGCGACGTTGCAGTGGGGACAAGGAAACTTCTTCGGCCTTAGTTTCTTGCTCTGTTTAACAAGAGTCTCGTGATGTTGTAGCGCCCTCGCTGCCTCTTCGATAGCTAATCTTCTTTGATACTCCAATCGCTTGTATGCCGCGACATGTTCCTGCCAAGCGATGAGTTTCTGGTGGTCAAGGCAGGGTCCATTGCCACTGGGAAACGGGAAGGATCCCGAAGGGTAATTGGCCGGATGTGCTGGATCGAAAGCCGAGCACGATGCTGACCGGTGATCGTGGATGGAGAAACTGTTTGGGAAATATATGATTTCACTGCTGGCGTCAACGGAACCATCGGTTGTCGATGTGCTTGGGATCGCCCGATCGACGAGGCTCGACAGCTTCGTAAGATTGTCGTTCTCTCGACCTTGGGAACCATTGCTCTCGACGGTGGCACTGGAACTTCTCCCGGAAACGGAAACGGAACTTGACGGCGAGGGGAGAACTTGGTTACAATTTATCAGGTCGCACTTGACGTTCACTTGGATCGGCGACGTCTCAGTTTTACACTCTACGTCCCACGGACGGAAGATGTGGTCTACTTTTGAGTTTCCATCCATCTTGTTGCCTCTCCACAAGAACCTCACCGATTCGATTCTTTGCCAACTATCGCGCTCTTCCAAACTCTCGGTGATATCGAAGAGCCGATTCTGTCCAACTGGATTTGACGCGAGTCACTTGGTCACTAACTACTTGTCTTTTCCAAACTTTCGTCGATACTGAGGATCCGATTCTATGCAGGGAAGATATAAACCCCAAGGTTCGGAGGCGTCTAGTCCGCTGCTATTTTCCCCCTTCTTATTTTAACAGGGGTGGGGGACTGACGCCGCCCTTCGAGGACACACTTCTGTCGAATCGCTTCTATTCCAGAGGGTACGGGGTGGGGTTTCCAAGGGCTTGGGGAGGCGCTCGTGGAGGCCTGCCGTAGGCGCTACGATATTCCTCGTGTCCTTTGTCCACTATTAATTCACCCCTCTGCGGAAGGCCGGGTAACCGGCTACGCCAAATACCCTGCCATACAGACTTACTGCCAGGGGTGCTTTACGACACCCTCCTTGGTGTTTCGAACGATACAACTGTGATCGGGATTTTTCAAACCCCCCTCACGTACGGATGCATAGATTTGGTTGAACTAATGCCCACCACTTGACATCTGCAGGGGCTTTATTAATTGAATTCACTTTTTGCGGTCACCCTGCGAAACGGATGTACATATATGTGTGGACGTGTTACTTGT
Source organism: Neodiprion lecontei (assembly GCF_021901455.1). Lineage (NCBI taxonomy): Eukaryota > Metazoa > Arthropoda > Insecta > Hymenoptera > Diprionidae > Neodiprion > Neodiprion lecontei. The sequence goes on from NC_060262.1 coordinate 4,731,201, forward strand.
TTCTTTTTTTCATATTCGTTCACATCGATTCGTAAAATTTCTTCAAAACTTTCGTTAATTTTTGCACCCGGCGTTATTGGAAACTTACAAGTATAAAGGTACCGCATGTCGATCTCGCCAATTTCGTTTGTTTTTTCAATATTTTAGTAATTAGCTGAGCGAGATTTATTTATTTTTTTATCATTTATTTATGATGGATATTCACAGGATTTGGCAGGTCATTTTTTTATTCACAAACTTTTCGAGAATTTTTCATTAACGGAATTGGAAGTGAATTCAGGTTCTGGAATTGAGACGCGTTAGATCACGACTAAGGTACAGAATGAGACTTTTGTATAATTTTCGGCAGTATGAAATATTTGTTACTTGAGAAATTTACACCGATTCAGTTAATATTTTAAATCAATAGCAAAATTTGATAATCAATCGTCAGATTGAAAATTTTACGAAAAATTTGGTTCCCTGTGCAGGATTTCTGCGTACGGAATTATTTCGACATTTCATTGGAAAAATTGCGAAGTAAGAAAATTTTTGAAGAATAGCGACATTCGACTTTATACTGAAAAATCGATATCCAGGAAAATACCGAATACAGCTATATAGAATTTGAGAAAAAGAAGGAAAAAAAAACCTTACCGATGGTTACAATATTTTCAAAAGTTTGGGCGCACCGGTCGAAATTTCTTGCCGCACTAAAAATTAGATAACGGGCTCAAAAATAAAGATGATCAAACGTTTCGACCGGCACGTTGAAGAGGATAAATTTGTCTTTATTTTTCTTTTTTTTAGAAAATTCTCTAAATTTTTTTCTGGCCCCGGTACGTATTTTCGAATACGGCCGTTCTTCGGCTAATTTACCGGTGGTTAAAAAATAGCCGAAAAACAGCCGTGTTGGAAAAAACGTAGAGAATTTTCTAAAAAAGAAAAATAGAGGTAAATTTGTCCTCCATGTTATCTTTATTTTTAACTCCGCTATCTAACCTTTAGTGCAGCAAGAAATTTCAAGCGCTGTACTCAAACTTTTCGCCGGCTTTTATATTCCACACTCAATTCTCTTGGTTTTTGTTTCGTGTGCATTTGGGTAAAAGATAAGAGCAATAATCTCCACAATGAGACAATGGTTATGGTAATAACGATAATAAATCGTTCAAGTTGTAATTTCGGAACAAAATTGGGGTTATTGAAATGCGAGCAAAATTCATACAATCAGAGTAGACTTAACTCAGGTAACGGAAGAGGGGGGGTGGGATTAGGCGAAGTCGGTGACACATGGAATTTTGACACGGTCGCTTCTCAACTTTGACACTTTGGCATTTCGGCAAAGCTGCAGCCTACAAGCATAAATAATTCCGGGCCAATGTATACGCTACTTTGAACCAATACCTAACCTGGAAACCAAAGCGAAGTGGGGGTGGGCGGAGTCCTATTATCCAGCCGATGGTTCATTGCAACGTTCAACACTGACAAAAATTTTTAGTTCCAGGTACCGCTCAGTCCTTAATTAGTTTCATTTTTCAAGTCAAGTTAAGGAAAAGTTAAGGAAAGTTAAGGAAAGTCAAGTATACGTGACTATTCTTTCTCATTACGATCACTGTTACTAGACTTTCTTGCAACTGTTGCGAAAATTTAATGCCTGTGCAAGATTAAATTGACGCTGAAGCCTTGTTTAAGTAAAAGAGTAGAGCAAACCTCATAAACTGATTTTGCTTCGCAATTACCAAAAAAGGATCGACGATAGCGCAAAATGGTTACGTGTTCCTCTTTTTTCGTAATTCCAGCAATATTCAAATAGTTTTTTTTTAACGATATCTGTTTTACCGAATTTTTCTAATTACTGTAACAAACGAAATTTTGTCCCAGTGGAGAGGCCGAGGAGAAAGAGAGAGACATTTCTGTCTTTCTCTTATTTATTTATTATTTATTAACTTGATAATTATTTTTCTTATTTATTATTCTATTCTTACTTTTTGCTTATTTTTCTGTTCTACTTACTTTTATCCGTTCTTATCTCCTTCTTTTGTTTTTCCTTTTTAACCTTAATTTCAATTTTTTGTATTGATTTTAAAGTCGTCAACTGCAAAACTGCACGAAAAGCGAGACTCGTCAGATTTTTTTCTAATAAAGTATACTTAGTAGAATTTATTCTAGAAACAGTGAAAACAACTGTGTGCAGACTAAATCTGCTAAATAGTTATTAAAAAATATAGTTGACATAGATGTTTTTTTTTTTTTTTTGTTCCACATCAAAAACCGTCACGCGTCCGTCGTTTCCTCCAGTTTTTAGTGAAATTTTCTCTTGTTCTTATCTCGGTGCCTGTTGTCACGTTTTAATCTTACTCTGATCGCTGTCTTTTTGTATATTTTTTTTTTCATATTTGTTAGACTGATACTTCCGGATTGTACAATATTGTCGTGGACGTTACTATTAAAGATTAAAGATCAAAGATTCATTTCTTCAACTCTACTTTCCGCCTTGCCCGACATTCCCTGCACGGGTAATTTCGACGAACTGTCACATTCCGTTCTCTCTTTCTCTATTTCAATTTGTTTTTATTTTTCCATTCATTCATTTATTTACTTACCCATCTAATTTCTCTCCCATTATACTTTAATATTACTTTATTCTATTCGCACTCGTCATCTTCCTCAATTGCGTTAACATATTCTACTTTTTCTTTATACGTATTCATACCTTCGATGTCGTTTACGTTTCACCTCTTTTTATTTCACGTTACTACTTTACTCGCGTGTTCCGCATTTTGTCCAACATTTCCATGGGCATAATAAATCTTCTCTCTCTCTCTCTATTTCTCTCTCTCTCTCTATTTCTCTCTCTTTCTCTCCATCTTTCTCGGGCTTTGAAAGGCGCGCTGTCCGCGTGCCCCACGTGACTCGGACCCAGAATACTACTTCGGGGTTCATTCAATTGATCCATTGATCCCATACAGCCCGCTATTGATATCTCTCCTCTTCTATCTTATTATGTCCTCGACTCCGCTCTCCTCATTCGCTTTGTCCATCGAAACGATCGCCGTCCAGAGCAGCTCTTCATCCGCCAACGCTAAATGCGACTCTCCAGTTTCTCACCCTCTTTCATAAATATACTTCACTTGTATCGTAATCGCGTCGAGTCGGTTCTTCACTTTATGTTCGCTGTTTTGAACGTGAAATGTAACCCCTTATCACCCTGACCTCGGATACAGCGGTCGCTTGATAAAACGCGGAAAGTGTTTTGAATCCAGATTTTTACGAAACCTAGACGAAAGTTTATCGAATTATTTAAAATAGGACTCGACGATTGTATTGGAAGTTGAGAAAAACGAAGAAAAGGTTCGAACGAAATTAAATCTTCGAAAGTGTCGTTTGCGACAATAAAATGGATCACGAATTAAAGAATATTTTAGAAATGAATCAGAGTGAATTCGAACGGTACAAAGCTAAGATATGAAAATTTTAAGAAGTGGAACGTTCGTCGTGCGGTTTGAAAGCTCTGGTGTTTTGAAATTCGATTTTAATATCTGCCGGCTTGTCGTTTCTTTCTGCACAGAGATCTCTAGACTCTGGTACGCATAAAAAATTTTACACATCTTGCCTATTTTCCCAAAGTTTAATAACCAAAAGCCATAATGCCAACGACAAAAAAGAAACGAAGTAAAATTATTTTTCAACGCTCTTTTATTTTATTTCATTTCACTCAACCAAACCAAATTTTATTTCGTTTAATTTGCATGCAATTTCCTGCTATTTCGTCCTTATCGTGTTTAGTCATCGACACGTTTGTGTTTTACGAATAATGATCGACCCCTGTGAATCCAATTTATGTTTATCCGTTCCGTCGGTCAGAATTAACTCGTAGCTCACCGGCTCTTGTATTATCGAAGCCTTTGTCAACCTTCGGGCGTCGCGAATTGAGAAAACATACAAGTAGGTAACAACTTCTATAGGTATCCATGACTCCGTCGCCGTGTTCAAATCCTGACCTTTCTCACCTTTTTAACTTTTCTTTATTTCAATTTATCAACCACGCCGAAGCTGGCAGCCAAACACGGAAACGTGCAGGCGTCGGTACTTGAGTAATAATAATAATAATAATAATGATAATCTTTCATTCATCACAATTACGTTTGCAATAGATTTAATTAAACGAGTAATTGGACCTGACATTTTTTCATCATTTCTTTCCCATCGTAATTACTTTTCTATGTGCACATAGAAAAGAAATGATGAAAAAATTGAATAAAGCGACGAACTTGGTTGTACAGCAGATTATTGTTTATTAATTGTAGGCTAATTAATTGATTCGGTTTCTAGGTGCGGAAACATCCGAGGACTTTGAAATTTGGTGGACATGTTCTGGATCGGACCCCGAACTCGATCGAATTTCATTCGCGAGGGTAGGGGATCGATAATCATTTTTTATTTATAATTTACTCACGGATAATTTCGGCCGATGAGTTCGAAAACGTCCGACGACTCTGAAACTTGGCAGAGTCATCCTATGATGATCGTTAAAGGCGATGAAACAGTTTTTATTAATTTTATAACCGATAACGGCGAAATGTTGTATTAAAATTGGATATTCAACGGGGAGAAGATAACGAAGGGAAGTGATTCACTGAAATTTGTGTAAAAAAAAAAAAAATAAATTGTTCTGAGATTTATAACAATTTTGAAGCGTTTTCAAACGAAGCATCGATATCTACGAACATTTTATTAACGTTCAAGTATTTAAAATTTCTTTTCATATACGTATATACATATATGTTTTTTAGTCATAAATTTTTAGACTCAATAGTATGGCATGAAGTTTGTTACTCGGTGGTTTCTTTTTTTTACTGGTCGCTGATCGCGAATCTGAAGTGAAAATTTGATACTCTCTAAATGCAAGATGGCAGTTCCAGTATGGTAATATATACCAAAAAAAAAAAAACAAAATTAAAAAAAAATAAAATAAAAATGCGATTTTCGTAACTTACGAATATAATAATTTGAAAAACGTTGAATCGTAATACAAAATTAGTATAACTTTTTGGCAACAGAACTCTTATCCAACCAATGAATGAAGAAAAAGGAAAAATACTTTGACTTGACTTTTACCACTCTTTGGCAATTCCAAGTTTCAAACTGACGAGTTTTAAGGATCAAGCTCGTGTTCCTCAGGACGTTTACGGTAAAACCGTAAGCCGGCTCTGTAGAACCTGCTCGTTGAGTAACGCCTAATCATCTCGAGACTGAATGTAGTCAAAGGACTTAATCACCCGAGTCGTTCCAAGTCAATCTTTATATTGCTGACGAGTAACGGGATTTTCCATAATTCGCCTCTGAAACCCCCCTTACTAATTATTATTCTTTTCTTTGGGTATTTAGTTTCACACCACAAAAATCAACGCCTAAAAGATACCTCAACTTATTGCAACGAAGAAGTCGACAGTTAGAAATTAATTAGCAAGACTGCAGCTCTGTTATTCTACTATTTTAATTTTACATTCGAATGTCTCCCAAAGTATATTTCCGAGTTGCGAACATTTTTTTACTGGTCTCTGTTTATTTTATTTTTATTTATTTATTTTTTTTTTCACAAATTACGAGTCGATTGATTCTAGAATTTCGCCATTTTTCGACACATTCTTTGGACATTTTGTTCAATTAACGTTTTCGTTTCGAATTACAGTTGAAATTTAATTTCAATCTTTGTTCTTCAACTTCTTCGCTTTTGATTCAATCGCTCGTTCCGCAGGCAGGTAGCTGGACTTGAAAGTTAGAACTTGACTGTAAACTGGTTGATTCGATTGAAACTTTATCACGTGAAGATTTTTCCATTATGCTGTGAAATACGCACGAAACTCGCTCACAACTAACGCGATTCGCATTCTCGATAATGATCGTTCGAACACGCGTTTCGGTTCGCAGGATTTTCATGGTCGTAAAAGTTTGCTTCACCTTCAAAATCGGATCAACGATCCATATTCATCATTTACAGTCGTAATTTAGCTGGGAAAGTGTAGATGTAGGAGGAAATAGAGACAAAAAAACTGTGAAACAAGGATACGAAAGATCGTTTAAAACTGATCGATGGAAAAAGCTAAGGCTAATTTTTTTTTTTTTTTCTTTATTTATTTATTTAATAAATTCCTTACAAATTTTTTGTCACCGTTTTTCCGCCACAAGAAACCCAACCTAACCTAACCCAACCCAACAAAATGTACCAAAGATGCATCGATAAAATTTCCGAACCTCCTTTATCACAATACAAGCATATTATTACAGTTTCTGGGGAGAAATTTTTTTGCGCAGAAATTTATTTTCTGCTCTTTGCGTATGTATTTTTCTTTGGATCCCGAGTCGTTTACGGTCAGAGAAACGCTCAGAACGACGATCGATCGATCATTGACCGTCGCATTACATTTACTGTGAACGATGAATGGCACGAGACGAATGCAGGATGTTGGGATAGGAAAAGGGGCTCGGATACAACTTGAAATTGGTACAAGCTAGGACCTCGGGAAATTCTTTTTGAACTAGGCTCATCTCGCGGCTGATCCATCTTACTCCGTATACTCGACGTCACAACAACACTTGTCCCGATCCGAGGAACACCGAAAGCCCAAGTTTGCGCAGGGCGCCGAAATGCGCGACAAGGTTTACAGCAGCTTCCGGTCAATTTGCCAATTTTTCGTATTCGAAATGTTAACCACTTTCCGGCTATCGTTCCATAGTTTGAACGGACACGTGCAAAATTTGACCGGGAAGAGGTTAACCGTTGTTGTCTCGCGTAAATATTTATTTTTCAAAAGCATGCGTTTTGTATATTTTTGATGTCAAGAATAATCCGATTTTCACTATGAATAACTATTTTTTAGACGCGTTAATACATCTTTTTTTTTTTTTTTTTTGTCTTGGGGTGAATTTAATTTTTTGAAAAACGTTGGATAACAATATCCTTGAGTTAAAATATGCAGTTTTAAAAATTGCCAAGTCAATATGGTTTGTTATATGTATATTACAGTATAACTATAGCGTATGTTAGAAAAATTACTCTGTAATTCTTAGAATTCCGTATTTGGAGTCTAAAATATTATTATTCAATGGTTTTCAAAAGTGAAATTCGTTCCGAATAAAAAAAGATTACACTTTGTTGTATGACGCCGAAAATTGGTGAACGGAATGCACGGAAAAAATAACCATTCGTTCCTTGACCTCAAAAATATTTAATACACATGCTTTCGAAAGTAAATGCAATCTTCAACCGAGTCACCCAAAATATCGAATTACTTTAGGACGCCATTTGCTGATTTTTGCCAGAGTGGTTAACGATTGTCGAATACGCGTAAAATCCGTGGTGGGCAAAGTTGTTGAGGGATTGAAAAACAAATGGGTCGTAATATCGAATTCAAAGTGACGCGTGTTTCTGAATGAACATCGCAGTATATTAGATTGCCTACCACTTAGAGGCGCAAATGTTGTTAAAACCGACCTACCACGTTATCTAACTACGGAAAAACTCGTTAAGTCTGTTTTAATTAACGATATTTGTACCCCTCGGTAGTTGGCATCCAACATATCAAGACGTTTGCTTGGAAGCACCGTTTATTCGATGGAATTAAAAAATTTGAAAAGCACGAATAAAGAATCGTCGAAACGAATGAGAATAATTATACCGAGGTATAAAAATCTCTGTTTTCTGTATACATTAACATTGTTTAAATTCGATTTTCGATGCTTTTTCGTGATTTTGAAAAACGAGTAATCTTTTCACAATCTCACCTGCTATCCAGATAGAAAAAAAATCCTGCAGGGTTTAAGAAATGTCGAAAAACACTTACGGCAATCACTGTTAAAAATATTTAACTAAACATAACGTCCCAGCGTGTTTATTTTACATTTGTGTTATTATTCACGTTACCGTTGGTGAATGCGACAAAAAAAATTTGTTGTATCTTTAACATTTAAGTTGTAGTTTTTTTCCTTTTTTTCCGTTCAATAATATATTAAGAAATGGTTAAATTAACCCAAACATTTTAATGCAGCTGCTGGGATTTTTTTTTTTTTAATTTCTTACCCCAACCGTTTTATACAACATATAACAGTTAAATCCAGATATCTGATTGCGAGTGTTAAAGCAGCAGGTAATGCGAAACAGCATACAACGCCTAATCGCTTCGAGGCTACGGAAGAAATTCGGACCGAAAGCCATATATTAATAAAGCTACGCTAACAATAAGAAGTTTCGCGATATGTTATTTACAAACAGTTACCGGTAAAACTATCCTCTGGGTTTTCCCCAATTACCAAATTATCCGTAAACCTCTGCAAGCCGCGCACTTTCGGCTCATTGTCAGGAGAATTCACGGCCTGTCTTCTCTCCATTATACCTGTCCCAAAATCGTTCAGTCATTACTTTACAGCGTTTACTCACTCCTTATCCGACATAAGAATGGAGATAATTCAGCCTTTAGGCACTCGCCAGTTTGGGAATAATGCTTATACTCGGTGTACACGAAATCAAGGATATCGATTTATACAATTTATTTCAGATAAATAAATCGACGTATTTTAAATCCGTTCATTGTAGAAATTTTTAACGTAAGTCTTGATGCGCGTATACCTACGAGAAAATTTTATTTTTCAATTTTTTCAATCTAGAACAAATATTGAACATCATTTTCACAAGAATATACCAAAATCTTGGGAATTTTTGCCAATTGATTGAAATTCAACCGTTTTACGACCGATTTTTTTTTTGAAACAAACAGAAAAAAAAGAAGAGAAAAAGAAAACCTTTTTCGACAATTACACACGAATTTTTCCCTTGTTACCAAGCAATGGGAAAAATATTTCAAATTGTTCGGAAGATTTTTGTAGTATTTCTTGATATCCTCTTTGTAAAAATTACATCAGCAAATTGTGTTTGATGGCAAATTTATCTCAGTCTTGAAAAAAAAAAGAAACAAAAAAATAAAGAAACAACCTGCGGTAGAAAGTGATTGAAGGAATCAAAAAATTTCACGAGATGGTTAATAGAAAATGCGTAAATTAATACAGGTTTTTAATAGAATTGCAGAATTGATTCAGATTCGTATTTGTCATTTCATCGTCTCAAAGAATCTAGGAGACAAACAAATTTCTAACCTTCTAAAGTAGAACTTTGAAGGAAATCTGTTGGGAATTTCACGAACGCTGTCGAAATTAATCTTTCAATCAGAAAGCGGTCGAAGATCAATAAAATCATACATTACGAATATATTTAATAGAATTTGATTAATTTTTTACGAAACACGGTATATTACATGTATAAGTCATCTATATAAACTTCAACGACTTTTTTTTTTTTTTTCACATCCAGCGTGTATACGTAATTGCGATTTTTGCTGAAAATGCAAATAATTCTTTTGACCGTATCTTGAGGGTGAAAAAATATTGACGAAAAAAATTAGGATTGACCGATCACGTCCCGGATTGTGAATTACAAATCGAGCTTCGTCTCCCGCCGACGATTGTCCGAAATGTCCGAGGGGATGATGGATCGTTTCGGTCACTTGAATGACATAATTCACGAAAAAAAAAAAACTCGACAGAAAATTTCTCGTAGAAGTGTATCAATGCGGTCTAATTTGTCGGTTGGATTTTTTTCGGCGCGCGCCTTGAATTCTTATATTGCTGATCACTCGCAGCACCTCATCAATCAAAATGAACGATTCGACGATCTGACGATAAATTGTTTGTTGTTTTTTATATTTTTGGATAAAAGAAGAAAACAAATTAAAGTGTAATTCAATTTTCTACAGATATCCGATTATCATCAGTTACGATAATCGTGTTGTGAATTTTTCAGGTAGTGAGACGTGAATGCCATGGAAAATGGAACATTTTGGAGAAGAAAGTCAGGGATTTGATTCGACGTGGAAGAAGGAGGAATATTGTCGCAATTGCGAAAGGTAAATTTTTTTCCTACCAATACCTCTGTTTTTTTTTTTTTTTACGTCCTGATTATAAGAAGTTAATTAGAGAATTCGATGAGAAAAATAGGGTGCTTAAAATTTTATCTAATTTTTGGTGGAAACGATGCCAACAGCGTCGTGAAATGATTTTTTTCCTCTAAAATATATTGCAATTGTATCCGACATTCCGTGAACCGTACTTTAAGCTTTGATTAAAGTTTGAATTGGACAACGCGTGATCAAACGTTATTGAAAATTTTATAAACGAGAGAGAATTCCATATCGAACAGTTCCCGCGAAAGCTTGTACAAAATAATTAGTCTGTTGAATTTTTTATCTGCTGTTACGAATTTTGAGTCAGTATTTAAACTTCTTTAAACTAGCTTTTAGCTATTAAGCTTTAGCTTTTATTCGAAACGAAGCATCGATATGAAAGTTTTTCTTTATAATTCCACTTTTGCATTTTTAATTTTTGGATTTCAAAAGAAAATCTTCGTAGCCTGCGAATACAATAATTTGATAAATCATTAAATCAAATTGTTATTAAATTGACAAATAGTATCGATCTTGGTCAATCAACAACTTTTAATTAAAATTGTTAACTCTTGGATTCTTCAAGGTATAAAAACCGATACTAATTTTACTTAAAACAGATTTTAAGACGGCGCAGTATATTTATATATATTTTTTCAAAGCATATTCATACATATTTTGAAAAGTCAACCTCTTAAAAGTCATTATAAAAATTGCGATATAATTAACTTTTCGAGGGGTTGCTCGCTAGTGATTCCCAGCGATTACCGAAATCACGTGATTTTTTTTTTTTTTTGTGATTCCCCATGATATCCTATACATTTTGAAAAATCACGAGGAAATAAGGAATCACGCGATTCGACCGGTTTCCAACAACTTTTAGCGATTCTCTGCCTGATTTCGGACGAAATGGTTCAATAATTTTTTATGCGAGCAGTCCGTCGGAACTTTTCTCCGACGTTTCGTTGGTTACCGCACTTAATTACTCGGGAAAAAATATCTCCAGCAATTATTACTTCAGGCATTGTTGTTTCCCCCTCGCAGAATTTCGTATTTTCACCCGGATCGTCATAAAATCAATACCGCAAATTTTCATTCAATTCAATAAAATTAATTTTTCGAAACCGCGAGATTTTATCATTGGCCTCTTTAATTTTAGCAATTATTTGAAAATAAATAAATCGTGTAAAATTCGTCAATCAAACCGTACGAGGTAATTATTTACCGAGAACATTTCCTCCGAAGTTACGTATTAAAAACAATTATTCCCCAAGGCCCTTTTTTTAATATTTTTGCCGTAGCGATTTCTTTCGCATTAATTAAGCGCGTACTTCTGATCTCCGTTCCTTAAATTTCAATCGATTCGAGGTGAGTTTGATCGTTTTCCCCCGTGCTTTCGGTGCCGGTTACGACTCGACGGTCAAATTTCTACGCGTTTCGTCTTTCTTCAGCCGCACTCTCCCTCCTCGTCGGCTACCAGGCTTACCAAGCCCCGTTTCCCTAACCCCTTATAATAGTCGTGCGGGGCAAGACCCACCCCAAAAGCAGCCAAGTGCAACCGCAGTCACCGCCCCTGGCATGGCGGGCAAAATTTTATTATGTTCTTCCAGACGAGCGATCATGCGGACCGCGATCATACGCTGCGCACCCTCGAAAACCGGACCGGTACCCGCTTTTTCGCCATTGATTTATGCGAGGGCGGCTGTCAAATCGCGTGCTCTGCTCCGTCTGCGCGATACGTGCATTTACATGCCGAGCTTCCCGGTATTTTGCCGCATTGTTATACCGATAGCAAACCACTTTCACATATTATAACACCGAACGTGCCTGCCATTTTTCAATAGATATTGTACGCCGCCCCTTGATGTACGGGGTGTCCCGTTTTCAAGAAATATCTTCAACCATTACGGTCACTGTTGCTAGATTTTCTCGCAACCGTTGCGAAAATTTAATGCTCGTGCAAGAATAAATTGACGTTAAAGGCTTGTTTAAGTAAAAAAGTAGAGTAAACCTCGGAAACTGATTTTCCGTTGCAATTACCAAAAAAGGATCGACGATAGCGCAAAATTGTTAAGCGTAGCTCGTTTTTCGTAATTCCAACAATATTCAAACAGTTTTTTTAACGACAACTGTTTTACTCGATTTTTCTAGTTACTACAACAAACGACATTTTTCTCAGGATGTCGAAAACTCAGCGGTTCAATTCGAAACATGGTTCGGTCGAAGGGTGACAAATTATGAGTACCTATCTCAGTTTTTCGGCCCGGAGCATCTATCTGCTGGGCCCAACTTTTGTCTTTCAAAGGGAACACCCAACTTTTTTATTTTAAATTACATTAATTTAATTTTTTTATTGGATCTCGAATTTGAACAGGCCTAAAACGTCATTCGAAGCTTTATTGTGAAAAGAGTGGCGACAATCGTCTATAATGAAAATGGAAACTGTATGTTCCGATCTCAAACGTCATACTCTGGGCAGAAAATTAAATAAGGAATGAAAATCATTAAAAGTCACCTATTCCGCACGTTAGTTACATTCCGTGAAAGAGCGTTGGCGGCATCGGCTTTGACCAAAAGTCACTTATTGTCCCACAGACGAGAGTCAAGCCGAACCCTTTTCGCGTCCGTAACGCAACAAAGTGGAGCATTGATACCTCGTAGACGTTGCGTCTCTACGCAACAAGGCCGATCGTTTGACTCTCGTAACGCGCGTATCCGAGGGCTGCGAATATCTTCCACGAGCTTTTCACCCCACGAAGGAGCGCGTTACGAGACCGAGGGTAGTGTTCCCGCGATGCTTCTGCCTTTGCTAAAAGGTCCTGGCAGGGCCCTGCGGACAGGCGGCCAGACCACATCTCACAATGTGTTCACACCGCAATGATCCTTGACAATGGGCCTGCGTCACGGGATTATTTATATCCCCGTCATACGTGTGTGCATATATATATATCTGGAAATTCTACTCTCTCTCATTCTCTCTACCGATCTCGTCCTCATCCAACGATCGGCCGCGGCAGCTACCGACCGACCGAACAACCTCCGGGACGTTTTCCTTAAACTCGAAGAATTGAAACTTCATATATTCGTGGCACGGGCCATCTGGTCGAGAGCCGATTGTCTCCTTGGTACTCACAGAGAAGCCGACACGCCGACCTTCCTCGGAGGAGGAGTCGCACTCGCTCGAGTGGAAACTCACTTTTGATTAATACCTTCGACGGTCTCTTCTCATCCTCCCGGTCCTCCTACGGCTCTTCGACTTATACACACTAACCAAATTTCGTCAATAAAACACGCGCCCTTTAAACCCCAAAGAAGAAGATAACGTCCAGCATCGAGTCCTGCCGAGGGCACGAACCTTCTTGGTCCTACCGATTCCTGCACAACGGTACCATGGACAATATCGTCCGTCACCTGGTCCAGTCTCAGCGTGACTTCGAAGGTCAAGTTATACGCTGGTGCAAGTGCTCATTCATTGTCAACTCTCTTCCTAATGTCGGACAGAATTTGCTTCTTCGGGTCTCGGACTTATTCATTCACAACCCTTTCATCCATTCGGCTTTTGGTGCGCGTTAACTTGCCGCCAAACTCCGGTTCTTCATTCTCCTTCCTGTTTCTTATACTTTCCTCCCTCCCCCCCCCCCCCCCCCCCGTCTTTCTCTCTTTCTCTTCTTTGCATTTGTAATTTGCAGAAAATTTCCAATCCACACCGTCTAAGAGCCGGAAAATTCTTTGGGCCTCACGAGTAGAAGATCGTGTTCCTCAGCTGCAACTCCGTGACGTTTTAAGATCGAAAATGGTATCAGGATGTGTAGATATTGCAGATCGATTGCGGGAACGGGGGGCTGGCCGTTTAAATCGAAACAAATTGAGCGCTCACCCGGGGTCCTCGGGAGTTTTGGGGAACACATGGCGAATCGGAATTTGTCACGCGAAACCCTCCCCGCACTTTTTCTTTACTCAGACAGCTATCGTAACCTCGTTTTACGTCTTTCCTCCACTGTTACGGTAGTGTGTTTGCTGTTTGGAAGATCGGGAAGACCGGGTCCAATTGATAGACTTCTCATCTTCTAGGTGGTCCGAGCATCTCGCACCCCGTGCATCTGCGACGTTCTAACCAACCGTTGCTAACTGCCAGACTCACGTTTATCGCGCTCTGGCCCCAAGAAGTTTTTAACTTTATTGTTACACAGATTTGCAAAAGAAGAATCTTTTTTTTTTCAGCTGCATGGGATGTTTTTTGTTAAATGTCATGACATTTTCGAGTGTGCCGAACGTAAAGATGAATTTCATTTTCCTCAATCGCGATTTTATTTTATTCTTGCAAAATACTAGGTGTTTGCATAAAAACAATGCATAACAATAATGAAAAAAAAAAGACACCATTTTATTACAATTTCTTTATGAAATATAGTTAATATTCCGCGTTCATTCTTTTCGCCTGCGAAACCTTTTCTTAATTACTCTGTTTGATACACCTCTGAACACTCTTTTGCTTTCCATTTTCTGTTTCACCGTGTGTATTTATTCTCGAGTCTCACTATAACGCGTATTAAATAGAATTAAGAAATTACTTTTTCATAGGATTTTTAGATTAAATAACAGTACATCAGATTTAGTTTTACTACAAATGAAACTACAAACACGAGTTCGTGATAAAAACTCCGACGAGATGGAATTTTTTGATTATTTTTCCCGGTTTCAGTGAATGAAAATCTATATCAAACAGTGAGAAAAAAAAAATAAATGAAAAAATAAACTTGTACATGAATTCTTTTGGTTGCAGACCTATGTTACCTGTAAGTGATTGTAATAATCTTTCTACAATATCATCATCTATAATCGCCGCAAGAAAGCTCTGACATATTTAGACAGAATCATTTCCGACATGTTTCGTTGAAACGTATCTGAAATATTTCGATATTTTATAACAGCAAAACATTTTACGTTTGCGCATGTCGGTACAAGCGATATGAGATTTCCGAGTAGCCGGTGGAGGAAATCGATGGCCGCGATTTAAAGTTTGACTCAAATTTCTCTCCTCCAAATTTTTCGTAAATAATATAGGATGTCTGGATAATAGAAGTGAGAAATAGTTTGTCGCCGTTTGACGGCCGCACCGCGACCTCGTTTGCACGATGGGGTGGCTGGGGGTTGCACAATGGGGTAGAAAGCCACGCCTCGGCACGCCAATCTTGCGAATTCAGTTAATACAAATAGTACCTACTCGAGGTACGAGGTCCGACGGTGTCGGTGGTGCTCATTCATGTTTTTCTGGAGTAAATTTGACGTTAACTAAATAAACACATTGAGATGGTCGAGTTGCCGGCTACTTTTGAAGTGGCACCGTTGACAGCCCGATTTCCAAACGCCCTTTGTGCCGGACTACGAGACGGCGCTTTTGAACCACCTCGATCCCGAGTCTTAAAACTTGGAAATGTCGCTTCGAACGGAATCAACGCCATTCGTAAAATCGCGCGACAAGACCCAGTCAAAAGACCGCAATACTGGACCCATTATGGTTTTCACAAGCGATTTCTACTTCTTCTTATTCTTCTTCTCGACTTCGTCGTGACTCTCGATTTTCGAATCCACTGAAGATTTCGCGATCTTTGGTTTCTACTGACCGGTTCAGTCAGGCGATGTCTACTTTTTTACAACCAACCCCTTTTCAATTCAGTCATATGAAAATTTTAGAGGATACCCTGCTTGATTTCAAATATCGAAGTCCACTTATCTCATACGCGAAAAAGGGATCAACAGCCTCATTTTGTACAAAACTCCGAATAAAAATACTCGAAATCGATCAGGACACCTCCTTAAGAGGGTTTTACGTAAAAATTTGAAAAGTTCTTTAGAAGAGAGACTTTAGCGAAATTGAAAAGTTTCGTATATTTGGATGAAGATATCTGATATTTTGACTACTCGACCGGAAGCCCGAAATTAGAATTCAACCTAAATTTAAGCTTAATATGTTAAGCGATTTAAAAGTTACGAATGTTTTCTTAACATTTCTTCGATACGTTTCTTGCGAGTTAGATTTGATCGTAAAAGATTAGAATTTTTCCTATCACACTTACTACCACGGACTAAAAACTGTTTCAAAAATTTTTTGAATTGCGCTTTTACTAAATAATTCAAGCTTATTACCTGAGTAGAAGGTGTATGGATTTTTTGATATCTATGGATGACGCGCTTTTTACAAATTACAAAACTTCAAGGGGGACTTGAGATCAAATATAACACTCAAAAACTGCAGAGTGTGAAAAACAGGACGAGTCGATTATTGCAAAAGTCAGAGGGTCTCGTTTCGTAACGCGAAATTTAAGGTTGCACGTCCTTCCGGTAAAACATCGAGTCCATGGATGGAATCAATCAGAGCTTCCTGCCTATCTTTAAGAATCAATTGTGCAGTTTCTTGAGTGATTTGTTTGACTGCAAGTCCCCTTGAAGCTTTTCAAATTTATGAAAATAAAGAAATCCATGGATATGAAAAAATCTGGACACCTTTCTTCGGAAGCCTGTGTCTCAGAAACAATGGATTTTTGGGACTTGTGTCCAAGAGAACTTTTGATCAGGAGGCTACGTACTACAACGTATTAAAAATCTAGTCAATTCAATCGGGAGCCGCAGTTTCCATAACAATTCTGCAGGATCCTTTGCACAAAAAATGTTTGTAACGCTGGCTTGTAGAGCTAACTTCCTGCTCCGGTATGTATAGGGGATAAACATTATCAAAAGTTACAAAAAATTGGGTCATAACGTAAGAATTGGAGAAAAGCAAACTGGAGCAGGAAGTTAAACAGTGTGCCGGGAGTTTCAACGTCAGTCGTTCGTAAGCGACGATCGTCACTGCTAACCAGGGAGAATTCGAATTTCAAAAAAGCATTAACCGTTTTCTCCCACTCAAAATCAATTGTGCCAAACGGTCGGTTTCGAGGTCGTCAAATTCCCTAGCTCAGCTTTTACGGAGTCTCGACGATTTCGTTCCCCGACGCCGTTCCGATAAAGCTTATTTCTCCCGGTGTGCAAGGGTGGTCCAGACTTCTTAAGCGCAGACCTGGCGCTCCGCATCGAGGCAACGTCGTGCCGACGATTAGTCCTCGCGATCCGACTGAGATATTCCTCGGCATCGACGTGGGTCCTAGAGACGACGTCGGGTTCAGCGTCGTCGTTGCGTCTGAAGAGCTGCTCGACCATGGCGGGGTTGGTTATTATCGGAGCCCGAGATTGAACGGGTGTAACGAATGGCGTCCTAGACGCGGAACCCGCGAATTTGGCCTGTATTCTCTGGCAGCCGCTCGGCGTTGTGGGCCTGCTTGAGGGGCCCGAGGGTCTGCCGGTGAGGACGCTGGTTTCGGAAGTCTCATCGATCGTCTCGGTATGCGTCTCGGCCGTCGCCGGTTTCCGCGGATTTCGCGGTATGAAATGAGTCAGCTGGTCGTGGGGCCCAATGGAGCTGGGACTGAGGCCCGCGGACTGATTCAGGTGGTCGAAGAAACTGATCGCGTCGTATTTACGGCCCAGCGTAACGCTGCACCCCGAATCGGCGGTGTTCAGTTGGATCAGGTTCAGGATGACGTCACCCGGCGCGTAACCGCCGCCATATTGTTTCTGTAGCGTCTCTTCTATCAGCTTGTGGCGATAGTTGTTGTAGCTTAGCGATCCGAAAGCGTTGTATCCGTTTGAACGCATCAAAGCTTCGGATTTATTCTCACTCCCGATTTCATCACCGCTAGAACCGTTTGCTGGCGGTGCAGGTGACGCAGGGTGTTTAACCGATCGGTCGAACGATGAATTTGACGCCGATTTTACCGAAGGTAGCAAAGCGGCAGGACGAGGTTTGGTCTTTTCTGAATCCGGAGGGTGAATCGCTCGCTCGGTAAGCTTCGTATCGCTTATATCTTCGCTTGGTTTTACCTATAGCGGGAATAATGAGGAAAAGATTAATTAAGGGAAAGAGGTGGAATGGATTTTTTTTTAAAACTCAACGTACGAGTAACTGATTGACGTGGGAAACTAATGGTGCGGTTAGTAAAATGGCCGCCACGAATATGATCAACAGGCAGGTTCCTTCAGCGATAAACGGGGCGACTGTTCGCATGTTTAATATCGATGGTAGCGTTCTTGTTATCAACATTTTGCTGATTCAAGTATTGTCGTGTCAAGTTGATGATCACTTTAGCATTGATCATATTAGGACCGAGGTAATTTACGCGTTAATTTTACACAATCCGGACATCGAAATAACAGATTTGACAATTGGGCGTTCACGCGAAACTCTCGCTCCGTTTTTTTTTTTTTTTTTATTTTTTATCCCTAATTCCTGAAACGCGAAGTAAGTTCATATCGATAATGCTATAGAGGACTATTTTTATCGATACCGACGAAAAATTTGCGAATAATAATACAGAGTATTTGAGGTAATACCAGGTGCAGAAGAGAAACGAATAATGTGTGTATATTTTATGAAGAAATTTACAGCAGAGAGTATCATTGTAAATATTTAATTTAATTTTAGCTAGTATTATGAGTTGTGCTTGTTTGAAACTTGATTTGAATATACTTTTAACATACGCAAATGATACATTAACGTATTGCCAATTGTTTATCAACAATTTAACAGGCGCCTTCATTCATCCACGTTTTCGGAATTGGGAATTTTACTGAATAAGTAAATGATTTGTAGTTTTCATGCGGTGGGCTCGATTCACTCGTCATCGATATCTCGTGTATCTGGTAATCGTTATTGAATACTCGAAATGAAAAATATTTATACTTTTATTCCATACAGTGTTTGAAAAACTGTAAAGCAGTCAGTTTTAGTACATGTATTATACACATACAAATGAACTTGCATCGGCAATGCATGTAATACATTTCAACTATAGACACTACAATGTAAATAAACCAAACGTACTTCAGTGCTATTTTTTGACCCTTTGTAAGAATTTTCTGTCGAAAAACATTTCCAGGTATAAAACTCCCATTGTATCTATGCATATAATAATATATTTTCTTTTTTTTTGCTTAATATTTAGATATTTAGAAACGAGCTGTTACACTAGGTCTTCATCGCTTTCGAGGAGTTGATCGAGACTGTCGAAAACCGGTTCTTCGCCTTCTCCGTGAATCTGTTCAAGGTGCGTCATAATGTGATTGTACAACTGAGAACGTTTGTCAAATCTTTCAGGGCACAAAGTGCAGTTGTATATTCTGTTCTCGCCCAATTTCTTTTCCATAGGACTCGGCACAGCTGTGAACAAAAAAAAAAAAAGAAAATCAAATTATAAAGTTTGTTTTGCCGATATTAAGTTAAATCAAATTGTTCAGATTTTTTGAAGGAAATTGTATTTTTTCTTTTCAATCCTGTGCGCGATAAAAATTGACCAGAAAGGAACGAACGCTTGTTTTCCGATGTTTTGGTATTTTAGAATACGATTGACCAGGATCTAACCTTTCTTATGAGTTTTAAAATGTATCCCGAGTGTGGTTTTATTGATGAAAGCTTTATGGCACAGAGGACATCGGCGAGCATTTGACAAGTGACCTCGTATGTGAATATCGAGTGCGGATTCGGATTCTAATATCTTGTTGCATATTGTGCAGGGGTGTGGTGATTGTTGTTTCTGTGGATTTTCCTTAGCGACGGCAATGGTGCGAGTCTTGGGTTGACGATTCTGGATAATACTGAGGCCCTTGGACGCCTTGACAGGCTCAGAGTGCCTCGCTTGATGAGCAGCCAGGTGTTTGGTGGTCTGAAAATTCTTGCAGCAAACACCGCATTCGTAGCCGCTGTTCCCCATGTGCAAATGAACGTGACTTTTGTAGGCCTGTTCCGTTTTGAACGAAACGTAACAATACTCACACTGAAACGACACCTGGCCGGAAGAGGTCTGCTTGGCTTCAACCTCCTTCTCAGTTCTTTCTTCTGTAATAGCTTCTCGCTTTTGATTCTTTGAGTGTTTGTCGGCACAGTGCTGGCGAACGTCCGCTTTCACCTCGAACGTACTCGAACACTTGTGACACTTGTAGGGTAACAGAGGATCTGTGCTTACGTGATGCTTTCTATGTTTGTCAAAGGACAATTGGGTCATGCACTGCAGCTGGCATATGTCGCAGTTGAAATGCTTCTTTATGTGATATCCCAGTAACTCAGCATTCGGCATGGATTCCTGGCAAATATAGCAAGCCCACGCATTTGCACTCTTTGCATTCTCCTTCACAACATAGTACTTGTTGCACCGTTCACATTGAAATACAGGCTTTGAGTGCAGTATTGTTTTCTTCAATTTGCAACCAGTTTTTAAACAAGGATTAACTTCGCTGTTGTTTCGTTCTAGTGGTTCCAAACTTGTGAACGCCATTCCTTCGACCGTTCCCAAACTTCTTGATGCTTTTGTATTTATCGTCCCCAAGCCTGATGATACTTTTGTTTCTGCTATACCAAAATTTCTTGACAGAGGTTCTACTTCTGCTGTTCCCGAACCTCTTGGTACCTTAGCTTCCACCGTTTTTTCCGAACCCTTGGACGGATTTGCCATCACCACTTCTAATCCCTTGGATGCCTTTGCCTCGACTGTTCCCAAACCTCTAGATGTCTTTTTTTCCTTCATTTCCAGCCTTTTGGACACCACTGTTTCGATTATTTTTGAACCTGTGGACTCCTGTTCTTCGACCGTGTCTGATTTTTTGGTGTTCGTTTCTTTGATCGTTCCCAATCCTCTCAACATCGTTTCTTCGATCATTCCTAATCCTCTGGACGGTGTTTCTTCCATCTCTTCCAATCCTCTGGACGTTATTTCATCGATTTTTGCCAGCTCCAAGGATGCTTCCGCTTCAGGCATTTCTAATTCAGGTACCTGCTTGACTTTGGATGCTGGCCTTCCTTTCTTGACTACTTTCACTGGCTCTTGTGGCACGGTCTGGTCTTCGCAGACTTTGTCGATTCTTATTATCAGGCGGTAGACCTTCTTTCCCATGTCTATCTGCTTTGTGAACACAGATGACGAACCTGTTTTGTTTATATTGTTCTGCACCTGCTCTATTAAGCTCGGCTGTAGGAATTTGCCCTCCGCCTTCATATTCTGAAACATGTTGAAGAGAAGATAAACAGGTGATGGGAAATCTAGGAAAGTAAAGTAGAAAAAAATGACAGTACGTTTTCCAATGCTTTCGAAGCAGGTGGACTAAGGGGATTCAGTTTTGAACGAAGAGTCACATTCTGCTGACTCTGCAATCGTCTTTGCTTGGGGGACGAATTTTCAATAGAATCAGATTTTTCCTTTCCGTTCAATCTTCTTTTGTTGTTATCTGTAATTATAGGTAAAAATTTACAAGATCGTAGCTTCGCGTTACATAGTGAGAGCGAAATTCACTAGAAAAAATGTGATCTATCCAGCTCGTAGAATCTTCGCACCAAAAATCGTCGGTATAGCATTCGGCATCAAAACGTTTCGTTTCCCAATGACAAAACACGTAGAATCGAAGTGAAGTTCACAAAGTTTCAGATCGTTCAGCTTCTGATCCATCGTATGGTAGACCTTTGAGTTTTGTTCCCATTTCCTCGACAGCCTGAATTAAAAAGGAATGACAGTTAGCTTTTCATGTCGAACAACCGTCGACGCATCCAGACGAGTTCATTTCAAGGGAGGTAACGCGAGTGAGGAATAGCGATTACGAAAAGTGAGGTTATGTCATCGTCCCGCCAAGCCAAAAACCAAGGCTAAACGGCCCTATTTTTGTCATAGCTTGCATCTCACGCGTTTGACGTTCGAGTTAACGGAATTCGTGATAAACTTACAAATCGTCGTAGGCGGGGAATGGGAAGAGCGTTAGAGTTCTGCCGTTTACTTCCGTCTTATCGTTACTCGCGCAACCCGGCGCGCTACATTTAGGCATCTCGCGAGACACGGTGGATCGTTACTCGCTCTTTGGAGCAAATATCAGCGGCTGAAATTGAACACGCGACCCTATTTTAGGACAACAAAATCTTCTCAGCGTATAACCTAACAATTGTCAACACACACGCCATTTTCGTAACGCGCTTGAGCGCGTTACGGCGGGCCAATCGGATCGCTTGAATCATACGATTAGGCTCGGGCGATGCATCACGGGAATTGAAAGCATCACTAGTCAGTCGCGCCAACTGATCAATCGGTGATTATGGTATTGGGGTATTCTTAAAACCACTAAGGGTGCATTCAGATATCAAGTCTCATTGTCAGTGCTGTCAACAATCTTTTATCTCTTTTGCGCTGCCGAGTTCGTGGGTAGCTTTGCCTCTGCCTAGGGAGTTTTTAGCGCTGCCAGCCAATTTCGGAACGCATCCTAAATGGCAACATGCAACACGATTGTCGTTTGTTCTTCTGCGTTCAATTTTTTCTGCATGATTTGGAGATGGGCTGAATTTAGTTTAAACTTCGATCAACGTTGGAGGAGTCGGCGCACCATTGAACTTTAATTTTATGTAAACATTAATGTGAGTGGTTTTCTGTCTTGAAAATAAGGCGAATCGACAGATTCAAACTGGAGAAGCGTCATGTATCGTCAGTGACACTGTTAAACTGTATAATGCGTATAATGCTTTTCTAGCAGTAACTTTCCGTCAGAAGTCATTCCCTGGCTTTATTTTCGAAAGTAAATTGATGATGTCAATTATATAGAATAATACAAATATTATTATGACGTTGGAACGTCAAGTGACTCTAATTTTTTACGGGTCGACTGGAACCTACGAAAATATTGCTTTATCGTGAATACGTGTAAAAAAAAGCATTAATTTACCGATTACAAACTTTCAAGATCTCGGATTGAAATTAGAAAACGTATATCATATATTAAGCAGATGTTTTTACTTTAGACACGCTAGGTCGCAAATATTTGAAAAAAATGGAATTTGCATTATTCGTCTAGTGATTACAAACAAAAAAAATTACAAAGCTGATTGAGACATCGACTTGGAGTCTTGATCGAGATGCCATGGAACGCCCCATTTGCATATATGTGTGCAAGAAAATAAAATGAAATCGCGACCTGGTTATATACCTCTTTAAAACTAATTCTGGCAAAACGGTTAAAACGAGCAATTAAAGTAGCTCAAGTTTGATTATTAATTACATCGGTTTTAAAACGGGGCGTTATATATGTATATTTACATGTATACTTGGATGGCTATGTATGTTACAATTGAGTTATTAATGTTAGTTATTTGATTATTGGGCGCGTCGGTCCGCGGGAGAAATTAATCAGCGTTCCTGCAGCGGTAGCAGAGCATCGCGTTGTTTTACCGCTCTATTAACTGCAGCCAGTTGATGAGTAATTAGTAAATTGCAAAGTTTACACGCGGACATGCGGTAGCGTTCGCGGTGTTAGTTCGCTTGCCATTACATATGTATATCTACCTCGTACATATGTAAACTTTACAAGCACCCACGCATAATATCATTGTAAATACCAACTTTATACACCGCGCATCCATTCGTATAACACTAAAGGTAACATTAATTGGCATTTATCGGAAATAACCGCGGTTCGCTGAACCGTGACCCGCTCGAGATAATTATTTATTGCTAATAATTCTCCATGTAATTTTGCAGTTTATTAACACCCCCGCATCGTGGCTGCACTTCTTTCAACAGCAAGGGTTGGAACTAATCCGGATTATAACTAGACCCAGATTTCTGCAGAGAGCGGTGCACCGAGAAACTCTGGCGTAATCTCTGCCCATGACAAAGGCTTTCGCAACCCTGCCTCGATTGTTAGTTAAACTCACCATCACCCTGCTCAAATCAACCAACAGGCATTGAAAGGTCAACAGAAAGACGGGGGTAAGTTATAACATTCTAGTTCAACCAGAGCTTGATATTGCAATTTACTTCTGTACTGTAATACGTACAATGTGTAGGGTATATATCTCTATGCGCCTAATTGTAAGTTCTTCTGTCGCGTGTTACTAATTAATTGCACAGGAAAGTTGGCGCGCAGATATTCCCTCGGTTCTGCCTTGTTGATCTTTCAACTCATGCAGGGAGGTAACATTAACAGTTTTCAGGATTTTAATCTTAGGAAGTTCAGATCCTGCCATGGATATCGTGTATATTATACACACTGCCGGGCAAAAGTTTCGGCACACCAGTTGAAATTTTTTGACGTAGATACTAAAAGTTAGACAGCGTGGCTCAAAAATAAAGGTAATCAAAATTCCCAAGCGGCGTTTTAAGGATGACAAGTTTACCTTCATTTTTCTTTTTTAGAAAATTCTCCATAACTTTTTTTTGGCCCTGGTACGTACTTTCCAGCGTGGCGGTTTTTCGGATATTTTTTAGCTTATCGAAAATTAACCCCACAGATTAGGAAAAATTTTTTCTTCCCGGTTATCTATGGTAAACTTGAAAAGGATATCGAAACATTACTTGCGAATGGTAAAATGGTTCCGAAAAATCTGAAAGAGTTTTCAAAAATCCCATGTGACGTATAAAAATGTTTCAGCAGCCATCCATAGTAAAATGACTTTCGCTTCTAATTTTTTTAACGTTTTCTTTTTTCTCGGAAAACGCTTGAAAACAGTTAGGAAGGGAAAATCGGCCTACTCCGGGTCCAAGGTAAAAAATTTTGATATCCGACGCAGGATTTTTCAGAATTTTTTCAAATTTGTAATTTTGGTCGGTCAATAAAATCGTTTCTGAAAATTGTAGAAAATTGAAATTGAGTCGAAAAAAAAACAAAAACAAAAACAGAGTATCTTTCAAAGTGAGAACAATCATAGAAAAAATCGCGCGCCAAATCTGCGAGGTCAAGGGTAAAACCCAGGTCGGATTGGCGTGGAATGCCCCATGTGTATACCTAATCTCGCGACGCACGATCCGGAGATTCGATGCCTGTAGGTTACACTGCATTGCTGTTTACCAGCAGGATCTATTGTATAAGTGAGTCAAACCACTCGACTCTCCGTATATGTGCCGCCTGCAGGGTAAACCACTGGGAGCAATTGAACGCGGCGCGGCTAATTGATCGGATAATGCTTCTACCTCTGGTACATAGTTGGTTATACGCCTTTCAATACACCGGTGTAGTTCTGCACACAATCCATAGTTTCACTAATTATGCACCGCATCTGGGTGCGTCATTTTTTTCGTACACACGGCAGGGTTTCGAAGCTTTACAATGATGGACAAGAAATCGTTGGAAGTTTTCGAAAATTTGTGAAATTTTTCTATGAAAATTTATTTCCCAAGGTTCCAATAACCATTGCCTTGCATAGGTAAATTTTCAAAAATTGTCCTCGCGGCTTTCTCGAGTATTGAATTATCATAATTTACTCCGAACTCCAGAAAAGGGATTTTTTGAATCGACAAAGAACCCGAGGGATTATAAAGAAATGACGTTGGTCTGAAGAACTGCTAAAGATCTCTATGCCAGGGCAGAATCGTTGAGGAGGATAATTACGTACGATTGTAAGTCTCTTTGATTTATTGGTGAGATTAACTTTTGAGTAATTTAATTCCGTGGTAATTACCGTTACACGTGATTGTTCATCACACTTTGGCTATTTGTTAATTTTCGATTAGCTCAAACATTTAACTCTCACGAATTTGAAGTGCCTTTACCAAAAAGTAGATTACCCGAAATTCGACGAGAAATTTTCGCAACGATTACAAGAAAATCCAACAAGAGTGATCGTAATGAGAAAGAATAGTAACGGATACTAGAATTTCCGGTAACGGCTAGAAAACTAATTTTCATTTTCTACCTAGAACTATATTTTACGATCGTGGTAAAAAATAAAAATAGTTTAGGACCGGGCGGTAACAGGAACTAAAAATTTTTCTTCCCAGTGTTCGATAATTATTTTACCTTGCTGCACCGCGTTTTAGGCTGTTGCGAGTTTTGGAAGGTCAGCGTTTTCGTCCATTAATCTCCTTCCAGGTTTTCCTCCTACTGTGTATAAAATAAGAAAGGAGGGAGGGGGGAAAAAAAAATCAATATCAGAGCGTCGAATGACGCGAAAGCTCCTTTTCCTCTTTTCATTCCTCGTCGAATACCCGCGAGATAACCGTTCTTCGGCCAGTTATCTCGACTCATCCGTTACCCTCTGCACCTAATTGCCGTCCCCCGAGGCGCTTCAACCAGCCCCACCTTTTCCGCCCCTGATGCTCGAAAAACCTTTCACCCATTCCCCGCCTCATGGGCGTGGAATTTTGTTCTCGCCGCGCTTTCCGAACTCTGCAGATCTTGCGCAACGGCTATGTATAACCCTTTTGATTAATTGCTCGCGGGCTGAGCCTTCGAGTCCCTAATCATCGTCGTTAATTTTAGGAGGGCGGCGCGTTTCTCCGGTGGGAAGTTACGTGGCGTGAACTTAGGCAGAGGATGTGTGTAATTGGGTATTTATGTTCGAAGGAGAGAGAGAGAAGAAAAGAATATTTACAAGCGTGCGGACAATGTAGTTTTTCATCTTCATAAAAGAATAGCAATTGCGGATATTACAAACAATTTAATTTCACTAATTGCGTATTGTATTGTATAGATATATACATATATACCTAGTAGCATCGATGACGTCACACACTGTTGCAAAAATTCAACTAAACACAATGTCCCAGCAGGTTCACCTTATATTTGTGTTATTTGTTAAATTTATGTTAATGAATATAACAATTTTTTTTTTGTATCATTTAACGTTTCAATTTTCGTATCAACGTTCAATTTGTAATTTAAAAAATTTTTTTTCCACTCAGTCGTACTCTACAAAAAATGGTTAAAACAACCCAAAAATTTTAGTGAACTTGCTGAGACTTTTTTTTTCTAACCGTGTACTGTTGCAGCTTTAAACTTGCTATATTTTGGAGGATTTTTATTGGATTGAGAAAAAAAAAATACATTACCCAATCATTTTTGGTTTCCTCTGCTCACTGCATGTATGTAAAAAATTGTTCATGCAAAGACCGAATTTACCGCTTTTCGCGTATAACTTCATCATTGAAGAGAACACAGTGATTTCTGGGACGGTGAACACGGGCTTTGCAGGTGAAGCGTTCCAATTTACAACCCCTATAAAAGTTACCTCAGTTGATTAACCTCCTGCCGCTTTTACTCTGCCCTGTTTCTATCTATATAACACACACTGATGTGTATATATATATATATATATCTTTTATACTACATGTGAGATACAGAGAACGAGGCTAAACACGTGCAGATCTATCGTGAGATCGGGCTGTAAATAAAGGATGTACGCTTGCCTCGAATCACCTGCAGCAAAGCTTGTTATACCTATGTGTATATATATATATATATATATACACACATATATCCACGGTGCAGGCGCAGGTGATAATAGAATCGCAAGCTCGGCAATTATCTTGATCCCAATTACCAAATCGTTGTAGAATAATTTTGAGTAGTGAAATTTCACCCTCGCCATGTTTTGTCAGCTTGATGATAGCTCGTAATGTGATACTAAAGAATGTTTGCAAGTGAACGCGGCGATATGTTGAGTTGTCTACCACTAAGGAGATCAAATGCCGGTAAAACAGATCTAACGAGTCACCTTGCCACTTTGGTCATGTCATATAATCACTTTGACGTGACTCCGGAACGTGATCGCTGAAAACGTTCCAGCATAGGTTATAAATAACGAAACGATTGCTTGGCTAAATCCAAACAGCTTTGCAACACGGATCAGTAGATATTTATTACCGATATTTATTCCCCTCGGTGATAGGCAACCCAGCATACTCCGGGTACACTATGAAACACCAATTATATAATACATTCAGTTTTTTTTTTCTTTGATCGTTTGGTCTAATTTTCAGCTTGGAAATAAAAAAAAACGTAGAATTTTCTTTATTTTCCGAAACTTTTTATCAATATTTGAAACTTTCCGACACTGGAACCAATGAAAAGAAAATAGACGAGAAAATGAGAGTTTGGGAAAATCATTTTTTCAGTTCGAAATTATTGCGTAGGAATATTTCGCGTTAATTAGCCATTCCGACCACGCGGGTATGCCGAATTGAATAAAGAAATATTTTTTTTCTCAAGAAAGGGAGAGAGAGAGAGAGAGAGAGAGAGAGAGAGAGAGAGAGAGAGAGAGAGAGAGAGAGAGAGAGAGAGAGAGAGATTTGCATCCATTAACGCGAAGAAAAATTCAGACGTCTGAGCCGAGTTAAATCTCTTTATAAATATTATTATTACCTTGAACGAAATCCTAGATGAAAATAAATTACCCTTTTATTCAATGCACAGTGTAGTTCAGATGAATCTGAATATATGTATATTTACGTGATTCTGGAGGATTTATTACTTAAAATTTACTTGCCAAATTCGCTGCAGAATTGCAGTATTAATAAACTTGTTGCAATTAATACGAAAGGGAAATTTTGCACTTCTTTCTCGGTGCGTGGATTGAAATTAGTATGAAAGTTGTGGAAAATTGACGGTAAATTTATTTAAAAAATGCCACATTTTTTTTTTACCCTTCATCACGTGCGTCATCAACTGCGTGGTTCCACTTCGGAGTACGCGCGTTCCTCGACCCTCTACGGGGCTGCAAATCCTCTGGGAATCCTCATCTCGCGTCGGCCGACAAAAAAGGGGTCTGAAATACCGTTGGTGGACTCGGATATATGAGCCTACGCATTTATACAACATACCAAACAAAACCCACGTAGCTATCAAAATCTCGCCTACAATTCTGCGGCACTGATTTTCATGAATTCCGTTGTATAATTAGCTATTTTCCGACTCACCTACGTGGCATAATTATAATTAAAAATTCTTGCAACTCTTTTTCAACTCTCTTGTGAAACTGAAATTCGCTTCTTGGAGAACCGATTCTAGTCCTGGGATCGATTAGTAATCTCTCCGCTTTTCATCCCGTGGTTCAATCTTGCCAGTTCTTAGTTTCTGTTAGCTTTCGTATTTAATTTCGTTTGAGATTCATCAGGTAGACGGAAAAAGATACAAACATTTAACAATATAGTAGATAAGTTGAAAATGATAATTTTTCTTTCAAGCGTTTTTAATTTCTCTATAATTATATGATGTCAGTCGTTATGGGGATAAAATTCTGGACGGTTCATCGTGGCGAAATAGGTGCCTAAAGAAGCTTAAGAAATTCCGAAACGATCTACCAGATCCATTTATTTTTCGGACTGACCGAGCTGGCATAGGTATACATATATATTGCGATGACCGTAGATCAGTCTGCGTTTTTTACCAACCCATAGAAGGCAATTAGGGAAGAAGTAATTGGTACGCGACAGGTTCAAGGTTCGAAGCGTAGTTTAACATGAATTGGAATTGCTGACAATCAAATTAACCGCGCGCAAGTTTCAAGCTACTAATAATTCAATCCAGTGACGTAATTAGGACTAGGTCTTTTTATACGTTCCTTTAATCAACTGAATATCTGACTTTACTGTATATGAATCACGCTGCACGTGAAGGAGACTGATTCGCCAAAAATCAATAGATTAAAATGGAAAATAGAAACTCTTGGAATTAATACGAATAGCTTAGATATCGACGCGTTGCTTCAAAATCGTTTCAAAATTGTTCATAATATTATAAATTTGTTTGACTTCACTCTACGACAGGTCATTTTATTTGGAAGAATACTTTCTAACAAAGTCACTGGAGCATATTTATTTTTTTCAATAAACAATCGAGCATTTTCAGCTATTGATTTTTATCAGTATCAGTAGTGCAATGTTGGAAAATTTATTATTCAACGATTGCAAGATAATGAAAAGGAAAAGTTTTTCAGTGAATTTGTAGAAAATAGTCTTCCAAATCAAGTAATCCATCCGAGAGTTAAATTTCACGAATTATACAGGTAAACACGATTTTTGAGTTTGGATTCTGGATGTCAAATTTTGATTTCTTCCATGTAACTAATAAACGAAAAAATAGCTTTATTAGATAAAGTTTGCTTTTGTAGAAGCCAGAACGATATTTCGGATTTAAAAAAAAAAATCACCTATTTTCTCAAACATTTGAAGTATACGTAACAGTTGAATAAACTTCAGTTTTGCATTTGAATCACTTTTATTCAAAAATAATATAAATCACATTAAACTACAAATGTAAAAGAACTGATAAACAAAGTTCAAAAATGAATATTTTCCGTACTTCTTCTATGTTCGTACGAACTTTCTCGTATACAACTCCAAACGCAATCTACCATCATTCCCTTGTTATACCGTTCCTGATGACATCGTTCAGTCCATCGCATCTCGGTGAAAACGTTCTCCTTGTTCTTCTGAAGTTCAAAATAGGCACCCATGTTATAAAGAACGAAAAACTTCAAGACTCATTTATCAGCATAAACAAGACAAAAGCAAACTTCATAACTAACAAACGAAGATTTTGGTTATTATTGGATGTATATAATCAATATTTATTTATTTGATTACAAAGTCAAAATAAAAAAAAAAAAAAAAAAAAATCCTTTTTTTTCTGTTGACCTGTTTTATCTACATACTAGATTTTTAACAATTGCCCATCGACTCGAAACGAAGCATCGATTTTTGGCCAACGATGCTCTTCAAGCCCATCAGCAGTGCGTCTGACTGAACGTACGTATATTCGAGAGCTACGCGGTACGAATGGAGAGCTTTGAGTTGAACATGTAATTCCGGGCTCGTTCTCGGAGGATTACATTCAAACGAGGGGTCAACCGTTGATGGAGGTCCTACTACGGTCTTCTGAACCTTTGAAATAACGGGGAAACACGACCGTTAAACAATTCTCAACGGGTCTCGACTCGCGTGCTCCTAAGTCACCCTTTGCTCAGCATTTTCGTTCGAACGTATGCTCGCAACGATATTACGTCGAAGGGTGAATGGAATTCCGAATGGCCTGTACGATTCAGATTCAACACAATATTTCGGTTCGAAAGGTTGGAACTCTCGAAGTTCCCGAACCTCCGAAGGGCCTAAATTCCGGACTGCTTAAATTTCCGATAACATTTCCACCGGTATGGATCGTTTTGATACGTTATAACCCAAGGTTTTCATCATCGACGATTCGAATCATACGTAATTCTTATGTCTCGACAGTTTACGCAGAAACACGTTAGGATTCTTGAACAACGTTCGGGATTATTGGATTCGACCAAAAACCTTTTTACCGATGAGATTTCTAAAGTATCGTCAAGTCGACGGTTTTTTTTTTTCCTTCGTTTTACAATACATAAAATCCCGATCGCCGAGATTCGATCTAGGATTCAGTCCAAGGAAAAATGTATCGTGGGATTGTTGTTGCAGAGGTTAGTAAAGAAGGGTGGGCATTTAAGAGGTTGTAATCTCGGCTGACGGAGTATAAGATGGTACTGTAGTGAATTGCAGCGTCCGAGGGAGATAAGAGAAGGGATCTCACTTATCTCAATAAAGGTGAATCCCTGTAAGATACCTTTTGCTTTATGTCGGTCGCCGCGTTTGTTTCACGACCGTCTGTCTGTATTTCTACGGTGCATTCCAGCCGGTTGGGCTCTGCCGCCAAAGTCACGTCGCGTTTCACCAACAGATGGAGAGAAAGCAAAAAAAAAAAAAGAAAAATAAATAAATAAACAAACTAAATAAAATAAGAAGAGCTAAAACGGAAGGGGGAAAACGCTAAGGTTGCCTCCCGCCGCCAAACCCACGCGATATCATTTTTTCTTCCTTAGCGCACTC
The DNA here is from genome assembly GCF_021901455.1 of Neodiprion lecontei. Classification (NCBI taxonomy): domain Eukaryota; kingdom Metazoa; phylum Arthropoda; class Insecta; order Hymenoptera; family Diprionidae; genus Neodiprion; species Neodiprion lecontei. The sequence goes on from NC_060262.1 coordinate 4,762,849, forward strand.
GAAACCCTTCGGGTTCTCCCCCCTACCTCCGGAACAAGGATATACTGCCCGACACCGAAACGTTTGAAGGGAGGGTCACGTACCTGCATGCTTGTATGAATTAACAAAAAAAAAATAAAAAATAAAAATCCGCGAAAAAAAATATAGGGGAGAACCCCCTTTTTTACCCCGAGTGTTTCTTACCGTATCTTCTTATACTTTCTTCCCTTCCAAATTTGTTTTTCGCCCAAGGATGGTAGGCGGCTTGTTTATTTATAAGATACAGCTTTCTTATTCACCCCCGAAAAATTACCTTATATATATGTATACATATATATATATATGTGTGTATATGTACACGTCAACTTTGATGGAAGTCGTTTTTTTTCGTACTAAATTTTAAACCTAATTTTGTCTCGATCCATTTGTTCGAATATGTACTTTTGAGCAAAAATTACCGGGCAAGAGTTTCATTCAACTTTTGAATTATAATCATATTCGTTTTCATGTTTTTTTCGTGGTTAAATAAGCTTCTTTGGAGAGTTGAGTACTTTGAGAAAATAATTTTCTGCGACATACGCTTTCTACTGGTTTCTACATCGGTTTAAGGAGGCATAAGTTTCTTCGAGCGGGAGCTCAAGCTCGTTTGAGAGTATAACTCTAGTCGAGCAGGCTTTGAATCCTGGTCTTTGTTTCTCTCCAATTTGGTTAGTATTTTGCCGGTTAAACGACTTTGTGGCTACGCTGTGTTGTCGGAAATTATAATTGTATCCGTTTGATCAAGTTTCGAGTAAACCTTGTCGCATATTTAATATGGTTGAGGATCTCTTACATAAATTATATACATCTCAAGTATTGAAGAACTTCTTCGACAAATGTGATGCGAATGTGAATTTTAGCTCGAATTAATAAGTGACGTTGAAAACCTTCGGACTGTAATAATTTCTGCCCGAATACGGGTGAAAAATTCAGAGATAAAATCGGATTATTCGTGTACATGAAATTTTCGGATTTAAGCTGATTGAAAAAATTTGAAACGCGGTCATCGCATTCACGTATGGTGAATGCATATACCGGTTGTTTCCAAGTAAACGCCGCGGTATGCTGGGTTGCCTATCACCGAGGGGAACAAATATCGGTAAAACAGATCTACCGAGCAATGCCGAGAAGAATGAATTTGTCGTTTTCATTTTTTGTTCAATTATTGTTATTACGCGATCGTAATAGACGTATTCTTGACCTAAGAACGTCGGAAAAACTTCGGGAATTTTTTTTCCTCAACCAAAAAGAAATAAAGAGCTAAGCTGTTGCTTATAATGATAGTAACAAACCCTAAAAATTTTGAAATTTCATAATTATCGTTCCCTTACACGTATAAGCTTAATAAAAGTGATGATATTAAGCTTGTATATTAAAAAAAAAAACGAAAATCTATTGTGAAATTAGGATAAAATTTTGAAATTATCAGGGTTTGTTCCTGTCATTATAAGAATCAACTTTGCCAAATCGGTTCCTTAATTTATACCAAAGTCGTACAAAACGAAATGACTGGTTATAAAAATCACACATATTTTGCATTTAAAACTTTCGGAGCTTAGAGGCTTGAAACTTTGAACATTTGTTTTTTTTTTTTTTTTTTTTTATCCATTATTTGGAACAGATTTGGGAGGCGTCCCAATGCAAATTCTTCCAACCCTCAAATAAGGATCACCCGGCTGTACATGTATGAACTAGAAATGTACGCGTGTGTGTTCGCCCGATGCCGAGCTGTTTGCTTTTGGAGATGAAATTTATTGTTATTCCGGAATCTTGGAGCAGGAGGAGAGTGAAAGGTTTTTTGTGTCGAAGAAGCGGAAGCAGCCAATAAGTTGCCGCTGATGCTACACGTATTATGTGCGTGTATGCCTGCACCCTAATTTGAAAAATCGTTGATCCAAAAGTGTGTAAAGCTATGCCCACGCCAAAAAATTCTGTGCATTTCATGGTATTTCATGGTACAACAAAATGTACAGGAATCGTTTCGAAATTCGAGCTTAGGTTGAGTGAGTTAATTATTCATTTTTATTTTGCTGAAACGAAACAATAGTTATCTTGATTCGATTGATTCTCGATTCAACGATAAAAAAAAAAAAAATAAAAAAATACCGTGTTAAAAAACTTTGACTCAGGCAACCCGCAACTCGCCCTGTTATAAAAATCAGATCCGTTTAATTCGTCCGAACAGATCGCATAGTATCAGAGAAAATCGAGTGCAATATTTAGCCGTTAATTTTTATTCAAGATCAAGAAAAAGAAAAAAATATAGTCGACATTTTTCAAAAAACTCGTAGGGTGAGTTTTGGATTGCCTGATTGCCTGGTGATTTTCCTAATTTTTTGCTTTTTATTACCTTCGCTCTTTTTCTTTTACAGTGAATGGTATCCAGTTTCCGCTATACATGTTAAATTCTAGGAGACAAACTCGTTCCTTTTATTATTCCTTTCTTTTTCTCTTCGACTTTTATGGTGATACGATTGTGTGACTTGCCTTTTACGGCATCCGGACTGCCGCAAAAATTTTCTCAATTTTGTGAACCTCGTATAGCCGGACCCAGTCAGCGCGGATCGTTTCGTATTTTCATCCATACATTTTCTTTTTCTTTTCAAACTTCTCGGCCCGTCGGCAATTCCCATCCGCCGCTTTCGAAAATTCAATTTGCGATACCCGATCGATCGAAAACTAGGTTTTCTAGTTTTGCCGTTTTTTTTTTTTTTTTCTCGGTTTCGTAATATACATGTATTCAGTGAATTCCGTCAGCCTCTGCTTATCTGATAGTTTATTGAATTATTCACCGGATCCGGTGAAACGCGGGATGATGACGAGTGGCTTTGAAAATTGATTATATACCCGAATCTGATATAGAGAAACTTTATACTCACGTTACACTGTGATGTTGACCCGATTCGACGACGATGTCGTTAATTATTGGAAGTTACCTTCATCAATCATTTACCCGGTCACTGCTATGAGGTTTCAAAGTTTTCCGCACCGCGTCTTCACGTGTCCTTCTTAATTTCAAAGGTTCCGTAATTCACTGATATTAATCGGCTGGGACTAACCAAAAAAAAAAAAAAAAATCCCAAAATTCCAAAGATACTATTTTTTTGAGGAAACGTAATTTCGGTAAGAAAGTGATGATGAGTTTTTTTCAAGAAATTATTTTTCAGCCGATAAGGCTGCTTATTTAAACGACCGACAAATTATTCGTACCGATTGATATTAAGTTTGCGAAGTCTGTGTGAAAGTGAAAAATGTGGTAAAAATCCTTTGAAATGGTTGCGAAATAAGATCTCGATGCCATCGATCCTCTGGAATATCTTGAGCCCAACCGTATTTCATTTCCGTGTCTTTACAGAACGTGGGATTTAATGCTCGAATAATGTCTTCGGGAAATTAATGTTCAATCGTAAAAACTAAGGCAACGAGCCGGCACCCAACGTAATAACTGATCCTCTCCTCTCCTCTCTTCCTCTCTATTATGAGAGAATTTAATTACTCACTGTTAAATTCAATCGCTCTTTGGATTGATAGCATCGATGCGGCTGGTATATGGGCCCAGCCAATAAAACCACTTCCATACGGAATCCATACTCAAGGCATAACTTTACTGTACTATCAAATTAATTAAGCATCGCCCGATTCTTCGTACAAGGAACGTATATAATTGTCCATGTGCAACATCATTCGAAGATCCTTTTATAGTTACGAGAAACATATTCGTTTTTTTTTTCAACTTCTCCTTGGAACTCGATACTCCGGGTTTCATCTTATTGTTAACCAGAATTTATATTATATCTTGTACGAATCATTTCAATGACGTATGCGAATTGATTCGTCATTATTATCCGGTTCATTTTCCTTATTTTTATGTTATGCAACTCAGGCTTTAACTGTTATTTTTACATCATTCAAAGACGAATCCTGCAATAGTAGCTAAAAATCTGAACCTCAAACCAGACGTGATCAGAATTCATTGGTTTTAGTGAAATACGTCGTTACGTCTGACTTTTGGGCTTCTCGGTATCTAGGGAGTATTCCAATGATTAAACACTTCTATTCGTTAAACAACTAAAAATGTTATAATGTAAACTATCTGATCATCGATTAGAAATGTCTAACTGATTCTTTAAGTTTTTTAAAACTGTAGCAGTAAGAAAGAAAGAAAGAAAAAAAAAAAAACACATGACTGGCGCAGGTTTAAAAATGACTTTGGCTATTTGTGATAAAATTTGGTTAACCATTTGAAAATCCTTCGAAAACCCGTTGAAATGTTTCGAAATTATGGAAACGACTGTTTCTTCGTAATACTGAATCATTTTGCAATTCGCAATATATTTTTAAAGAAAGGGTGTCCTCTTAGCGAAGTTGCTGACCTGACCCAACAGCAGGTAACAAATTGAGATGTACGAGGTGATGGCTAATCGAGTCCCGCGATCAATTAGGCCCACGTCGCATTTTGGCGCAGGAAGTCCGGGCCGAGAATAGCTTTGAACTTTTTCTTTCCCGTGATCCTTTTCTCGAGAGAGAGAGAGAGAGAGAGAGAGAGAGAGGGGGGCGACCCCCCTTCTTCATCGCTCTTTCTCTCTCTCTTCGTTTCCGCTGTTTTCGCCCGCGAGAGATCAAGAAATGTCTTTCCACGGGTGATATATCGCCACGATTCTTGGATATCGTCTCCCAGGACCTCTGCGGGACATCGCTTCTAGCCATTGTCTCGAGGCGCGAGTGGTAGACGCTACTTGGATCGGATCGCGTTGCATCTACTGTTACTGATTGATACGTCTTCGTCTAGACCCCACTCTGTGTTCATGGAAGACCATCGGAGACCGTAAAGGTCACGGAGGTTTCCGCGAATCTCTGACTCTTCTTCCAGGATTACCCACGGAACCGTAATTCAAGTACGCCGTTTTTTTATTTTACCCCCGCTCACTTTTCAGGGTCAAGAATTTTGAATCGATGATTTTTGACTGACGAGAATTTTCATGCTAACGAATCAAATTTTCATTGCGTATACTGTATATTTTTACGAAAACTTGAACGAACGTTATGATTATTTTTTAATATATTTCAAGTGCTTAAGACGCGTTTTCTCAATTTGTTTTCGATTCTCGCACGATGAATAATACGAAAATTTCACTTACTAACTTGTAAGAGGTGAGAAATAAAATCAATGAATTTATGATTGTACGGACGAATTTTAATAGAGATTATTTTCGAAGTATTTTTGGATAATCGGGACGGAAAAAATACAACTCGAAGCACTGTTGTTGAAGTGTGTGTATGTGTGTGGGTTAAAACTGCGAAAGTTTCATGAACCGACTGGAATTTCGCACAGCATTATACATGTCAGTTTTTTCATTGGTTGCATTTTTTTCTGTCTCTATTCAATTCTTTATACCGTAAATCGTATTGTTCGTTCAATTATTTTAATCAGGGTTCATTTTCTTTGCGAATTGAATTTTCTACAAACGATTCGATTTCCAATTTTTGATAATGTGGATAATTTTTTGTTTCTTGTTATCAAAAAGTATGGTAGTTTATCAAATACAATATCTATAATAATTTTGCGCACGTCAGTAGGTACGTATGATCAACTGCAGAGAAGCCAAAGGAAAAAAAAAGAAAATAATATTTAGAAGGATACGAATTCAAATTTCATTCACGAACAAAATAAACTGTGGTTTATCAAGAGTTTGGATAAATGTTACTTATTTAGCATGAAAATAAAATTTTTTCAATATAACATCTTTAATCTATTTCACCTAAAATGCGGGGTTTGACAATTTTTGATAAAATTATGGTTTCAATCAAAGTCGTCTTCATTGATTTCGGTTACTGTAACATTCAAAGTCTCGTTTAATAATTCGTTCCATTAGACCGAACCTCGAAAAGTCCTCAAAGCTCTACTGTAAACTGTAAATGAAACGAACTAAAGTCCCCCATCACAGGTGCGTAAAGCGACTACGTTTACCTGCACAAGGGCCATTCCAGTAAATAAATACCAGAAACGAGAGAGTAAAAGAGAAGGAGAAAAAAAAAATAAAAAAAACGGGAAACGAAAACTGAGCCTCCGGTGAGCGTTAGGGGCACGAAATCCTTTCATTTGCTTTGAGCACCCGATGCAGCCTGAACTCGAATTAAAACTGAACAGCGTCACGGCGCGTTGAACTTTATAATAGTACCTGGTGAGGTGAATGCATGCTGGTATCCGACTGCATTCGGGTAAAAACAACCGGATCAATGTTTGCTCGTTTTTTCTTTCTCTCATTCTCCTTCTCTCTCTCTCTCTCTCTCTCTCTCTCTCTCCCTCCCTGTTCTATTGACGGGGGAGAAAATACGTTTCTCTCTCTATATATATATATATTTTTTTTTTCTCCCTCTGTTTGTCCAAAAAGCGCCGATTTTAGGTAGTTGTTTTTTTTTTTTTTTGTTCTGTTAATCTCGTTTTTTCGTTTTTTATTTAACGACAAGCCGACGTACGACGGCAGAGAATTACGGGGTGAAAATCTGTACCGCTGCGATTGGATCCTGATTGACGCTTATTGACTCCGTGATATGTAAAACCTTCTTGTTTACAACTTGGGCCGAAAAAGAGTCGGTGTTCCGATTTAATTGGAACGAAACTCAATCCCTGCGAAACGCATTCACTATTTTGTATTTTGTGTTTGTACAATGCTTCGGGGCGTTGCAGCTGGTGCATCGTGTGGTGTCGATGTATCGAAAAAGGGATTTTTTTTTTTTTTTATTTTAATACTTGAACAAACAAATGGAGAACACGGTGAATTGTAACGGAAAACAAATTTCACGCCACATCGAAACTCGGGTTTTTATTTTCATCGTCAATATTACGTACAACGAGGAAAAAATTTCACACCGCAAAACGCGAATCAAACATCGAAACTTCTGGTGATTTCGCTCGAGCGTCAAGCGTTGGCATTTATTTTTGGTAATATGAAACTTTATTTTCTGCTGTTTATTATAGCCTCTGGGTGACCAAATTTATCGTTGACATATCGCGAGTACAAATACCATGCGCGTTGTGTAAATCTTTGCAAATGAAAACGGAATGAGAAAATCTGTCAAGACGAAAAATAATATTCAAAAGTGATATCGAAGTTCAAATTCCTGAGGGTAAAATGTCTGACAGTTGCCTAAGACTGTCGGAAAGACCCAAGCGGAGTCAACGGGAATCTTCAAAAGTGCTGCTTAAATTACCTCGGAGAAATGGCTTGTTTTGGAAAAGCAGTTCTGCAATATCTTTCTCAGGGGTCGAAATGAATTCATTGCTCACTGGGTAAACGATGGATAGTCGACTTGGTCGATAGATAGTTTACGCATTGACATTAGAAGAGACATTTTTGGTAAGGAATCGACCGGTCTGACTTCACGGATCGATCCATTTCAGGTGTGCCGAAATAAACACCCCTCGTTGCGGTAAATATCGATCGGTTGAACGTAACGTCGTTAAAAGAGGTGAAAACCCGGACGAAAACAAGGTCCGAGATAATATTGAGGGGAATTTTTCCGACGATGAGAAAAGGAGCGTCGTCACTCCGATCGAGAGACTAAAAAGAGTGCGGATAGAACGCCTGGTTAATCTGCAAGAGATTAACTCGTCTTTTAAAAATACCATCAACATCATTCGTGACTTGAAACGAGCCTCGTTGGAAAAGCAAATGTGACTGCCACGGTGTTTGTTGTTATTAATTATTAAACTGAGCAAGGAAAGAGTTTGTTACACGTTTTTGCCTCTTGTTTACGTCTCATAGATCCATCAGGAAAAATCTTTATGGTTCGAAAGCTGGGAGGTTGAGGATCGCATCGAAAAGCCATTAACTCTGTATCCAATGGACCTCCCCTGTCAAAGTGCATATAAATCTGCATCAGGCTGTATGCCGTCGGTGGCAAACCGCATTCCACGTCATTGTAGTGGAATAGTTAGTCATACACGGAGCATATTGCGGGTGTAAATCGAACGGCTAGGCTGGAGGAGATTAGTTCTGAACTAACATTGCGACGGAGAAAGAGGGTGCAGCTCCAGGTTTGGCTTTGATATTGTGTTTCTGATACATCCGAGTATCTGCCGCCGGGAGCTCCGCGCGAGATAATCGTGTACAGATTGCTTTGATCTCGTGCAGGTGTATGTTCGCAGATGTTGTTCATCGAGATCCAAAATTAATAGGCACCCCCGTACGCCCTCGGCTGACGCAGATGCTGGCGAGCTCTGATCCGGTACATCGCATTGGTACCTGCACTAAATGCGCTGCATATCCTTTCCCCTCTTCGCCTCCTCCAAGCGTGCAAATAGCATATCTAGCCATGCAAGCGAATAGTTGTTGTTTGTACTGCAAGCTCGTATAATGCAAATGTTATTCTAATCACGCGGTGCAGTCGTCTCTTCTCGTGTTTGCTCGTGAGATATTTGTACAAGCAAGCGACGATGACTGCCAAAATCGCGCGAGAATGTTGGAGGATCGCTACCATATTTTGTTCCTTGTCCGAAATTTCCTTTGAATACTGCATCGGTTTACTCGAGGACAAGAGGAAGTGCTCAAGCTCCTCCTTCTTTGCTTTGTTACTCTCCCTGTCTTTCGCCTTCTCAACTTTCATAAACAGACGTCTGTTACACCCGGAGTTCTGAGAACGATGGGGTGATGCAGGGTGGCCGCCATATCTACACCCCCAGCGAGCCACTCCATGAGAGTGTAAGAAAAGGCCGGGCCCACCAGGGTCGAGTGAAACAAAACACTGTACATGTTTTTCTCCGACACTTTACTTCTTTACACATTTTACTATCGCTTTTTTGCAACCCTCTCCTCCTTCTATCCGACTTCAAGCTTCCCCGTTTTTCCTCTTTTCACCACTCAGCGCGGCTTTTTCTCCAGGGCAATGTATAAAAGATACATAGGTTATAGATAAGACCCTGAAAATGCATGGGCTGGTGAAACTACCTACCATTTTACTACCCGACCCGGTGCTCAGGCCGAGGTGTCATTATACTCTTGGAATATCAAGAATGAGGTCAATCCGATATTCTCACGGGAACCAGACATTCCATTTCTTTACTCTGAAAAATACTTCACCGTTTTAATCTGAATCAGGTACAAGTGAGTCAATCACAGACGTCGGTGTTTTCACATTGGTAAAAGGCATGTGGATAATTGATACCAGTTGATATTATGGCAGACGAACAGTCGAGAAGCGTGTCTTCCATTGAAGTCATCGAGTGTCGTATTGGCTATCGCGACATACTTGAAATTCGATTGCCATGAACAGTTCGATCCCATATGTAACCATGGTCATGGATGACGCGGTCCCTCTTTGAATTTGGAAACCAAGTGTAAGGTCTGATATTGTGCGATATACGAAAAATGAAAATGTAATGAGTGAGGATTGGAAGAGAGGTGCTTACGTTATACGCGCAACTGCATGCCAGGAGATTTATGATAGCTCTTGGTCATGGCGGGGAAACCTAAGCCGGGAGCGGCGGCGGCGGTGGTGGTTATACAGTGTTGGTATGGTGGGCTGTTATTTACTACGTGTTCTATAACCACATTTTCACCGTTACACGTGGATGCAGAGAGAGAGAGAGAGAGAGAGGAAAGTGAGGGAAGGTTGAGGGTCTCACCATTCAGCTAGCTCTTCTCACTTCCGCGTATCTGCGAAAGTGCGTATTCCGAGGTGAGGGTACGATACGTGTGTGAGTGGGTGTGTGTTCTGTTAGTCTGCGTTCGCCTGTGCGTACGGCAGCATGTGTCAGGGAGCGGGAATAGGAGAGAATCTTGTTATCCTGCGTTGGTCCCGCTGCTCGGCAAGATCTATGGGAAAGTCTCCTCGCGGAGAGAGTTCCATTATATATGAGATAAACAGTGCGAGAGGTCGGGGTACATAGCTTGGCTCTTCTCCTTTAGTCCGGTTCTTCTTCTCCTTCATCTTCTTCTTCTTCTTCTTCTTCTTCTTTTTCTTCTTCTTCTTCTTCTTCTTCTTCTTCTTCTTCTTCTTCTTCTTCTTCTTCTTCTTCTTCTTCTCCTTCATCTTCTTCTTCTTCTTCTTCTTCTTATTCTTCTTCTTCCTTCCGCGTTTGATTTATGGGTGAATTTTCCCCCGTCTGATCCCTTGATATCCTGTTTTATTTTACTCCGATTACCTATGATCCAGTAGTTTGATGTTATAGGCACTTCGCATGAACGCGTCCTCCTTCGGTACTTGAGGTTCAGTGCAGGAGGAATCGGAACTGTCCGATACAACTTCTTTCGGGAAGTAGAAAATTCGAATATGGCAATGATGAACACATTGATCTCGGATCGAATTCGCGATGTTAACAATCAAATGCGGTGAGAAATTACTTTGCGCATTCGTTCCGTGTCTTTGACTATACATATGTGAAAATTCTGCAGTCACGTCATCACCAATATCGCTACGGACCACCATGAGCTAGTGAATGGCTGGTAATAAAGCAAAACAGATTGCACTGCAAAGCGTGATTTCCCGTTGGTGGAATTTAAGGTTGGGTGATAATTCATTACTCGGTGAACCGATATGGGCAGCATTGAAATGGTAAAACTGCGGCGCAGTTATTGGACGCACCAAACTCAATGAATCTCCCGAATATCGTGCATTTATTACTGATCTGACATTCGAAAATTCACCTTCCAAATCAGGCCTGTTGTTCTAATCACTTCCTGGCCTGATCGTTTACGGAGTCCGTTGCCTTACATAATGTATAACGCGGGTTTACGCTAATGTTGAAATTCCGGTCACGGAACCGTCGGTGAGAGCGGAAAAATGAGGGAAAGGAGCATCTTGGGTTTAAAAAACGAAAGAGGAAGCTACCCGGCGGTGCATGGCGCTGGGGAGAAAATGACCTTGTCTTAAGTCCGGGTCGCTTAGGGATCACCGGGATGTCGTTTCTCGAAGTCTCCTCATGCCTCAGACAAAGTTGGTGCACCTAACCTGGGTGCCTATCCACCTGCCAACCACTATGGTGCTCTGAATTTTCGTCCGGGACAATGGTGCGAGAGCCTGCAGGAGGGATAGGGATAGAGAGAGAGAGAGAAAGAGAGAGAGAGAGAGGGAGAGAGAGAGAGAGCGCCTTGCCGCGGGATCACTGGGAAATCAATAGCTCTGACGTGACTAGCAGACGAGAGGTGTGCCCGACGTGTCCGTCAGTAAGACCATCCACTACCAGCACCAACCCTCCAGATATCCAAACAGTTTTACCCCTCCGCTTACCTCCGCTTCACCGTCTCTTACACGACTAAATCTAGCTTCTCTGCCGACCAGCTATCAGCGGAAAAGCGTGTTAGCCAGGAGTTCCTTACGGTTCGATGCACAAGAAAATGTGACAGAAAGTTATTCTTTGCGCAAATGTGCTGTTTCCGCTATGCTAGGTATTCCAAAGTAAAGTACCTATTATTCCAAATTTCGTAAATTTTATTGATATGAAATTTGAGCTGAAGCTAGTTTTCCTAAAGTTGAACGGACCTTGTGTCGCTTAGCTATGGATAATATTGAAATTAGCATTTTTTCTCTCTTACATTTCTTCTTTCTGGATTCTTCTTTGTTACTCAAAGGTGTGATCTCTGCGGGTCTTAATAAACCGCTTGGGATTGAGTTTAATTAAATTCTAAAGATCTTAAAGTGCCGGGGACTGGGCCGCTGCAGAGGTACTCTTACTTGAAAATTAAAAGTCTCCGCTCTCCCCACCCTGTACCACTGTGTAATTATACACTGAAGATGGAATCGGAGTATATTACTTTTTCCCTAACCTCTATCTATTACTTTGCGTCGTAATCTTATCTCGAACAAACCGTTCTTACGAGCGATCATATAGTAGCTCAAACGCATCGTTCAAGTATAAACAACAAGTTCATGTTCTTATTCTATCACCAATCATAGAGAACCTCACAGGCATTCGTTACTGTTTTCGTTTGTAAGGGTAAACACGAATGGTACACACACACACATATATATATATATATATATATATATATATATATATATATATATATATATATAGAGAGAGAGAGAGAGCTAGGAGGTGAGGCTCAGGTGAGGACGTGGCCGACTACATGACAACAATTTCGTGAAAAGCCAAGTCGTTGATTTGATTCTTCGCATTCGAATGTAAAAATAATTACTCTCCTTTGTATATTTTGACATATCGGACATTTTGGGAGCTTAACTACAGTTCACAAGTATTCGTCGATTTGTCTATCGAGCGAATGGATGTATGAATGTAATTATCGAAATGATGAAAAAACATAGGAGCCTTGATACGAAACATCACTAATAAAGTTGATGGGAAATAAATAGACAACGATCTAAACGGTAGATTAATTATGTTTCAAGTCTTATTTGCCATTCCTTTGTAAAATAAATAAGATAATCACAGGTTCATCCCGGCGGGCTGCAATCATATTTCCAGTAACGATAACATCGTATATAATCTGAAATCGATCCCCGCACAATAATTCAACATCGTGCATAATACAGACTTGTAAGCCCCTGCAAGAGGAAGAGCTTGCGGCCGCCTTGTGACGTCCCCGAGTAAGTTGGTTACGTTATAAACTCGTGAAAGCGTCGGAGTGAAGGGGGGCTGTTCTACTCGTACCTCGAAGGTGAACCTGACGTCGGTCGGGTTCACCCTCGTCAAGATGAAGAACCGAGCTGGCAACCTGTCGCACGGCCACGTTGTCCTGCGCGTCTGACCGTCACTACGGCACACCCGAAAACACGGCTCACTTTGTATGTACACCCATTATATCTATATTGGCGAGGGGTTGATTCCTACGGACAAAAGGGTGGTCCGCTCTCGGACTTCCGAGGTCAAAAACGACGCGATCAACCGACGCGAAAACATGTGTCCGATCAGCTGTATTATACGAGGACGCGATTTCATTCGACGATGGGTTCCTTCTCTCGCTATGGACGAATGAATTCTTATCCACTGGGGAGGAAGTTTTTGGTGTTGGAACACAATGAAAATTCGAAGGAAATCGCACGCGATGTTGGAGAGATGTTGTGCGAAATACTTTGTCGATCTCTTGATGTTACGCCGTAATGGGGTTACATGGGTTTCCAAGGTTAAAGAAAAGGATATTTGCTCTGATATAAAAAACAAAAATATGTAATCAATCAATTATTTCATTCAAGCTTGAGGAAAAAAAAGAAGAACAATATTCAAACGATAGTTTGTATAATTTACATCTCAACATTTGAAAATACAGCCACACAGAACCGGTTGTCGGTGATTCCATATTTTCGCGGTGGACGTGATAACTCACGCTAGCTTTATCTGAAATCAGGGAACCAAATATTTTTCTTTAGTAGGTGAGTACAGCTTGTACTTGAACGAAGGATTAAAAAAAAAAAATTGAAATTTTAATTTTTCGCTAAATTTTATGCAAATGACTACAATTTTTGGTAAAATCCAAACCATGTATATTCTCTTGTAAAATAAATTGTGAACGAAGAAAGAAAAAAAAAATCTTCTTTCGAGTACTAGTTAATCCTATTTAGAAGAAGTGTGCACAATTTCAATAAAATCGATGCATTAGTTTCTGAGAAATCGTGTCCACCGACTTCGAAAATATGGTTTCACAAAAAGAACGATATACGGTCGAGCCTAAAAATAGAAATTTCTAAAGGCTCTCTCTCCTAAACTTGTACTCAAATTGATTTGAAACTTTGGGAAAATGTTCTTAACATGTTGTACTATTGTAGAAAATTTTTTTTTTTATTTATCGATTTTTTGACATTTCCAAACCCTTATAACTATTTGTCTTTTTAGTTTTTTTTTTAATGTGGGGCGATATTTCGATGCGAGTGTACAACAATTTTACGTTGACCAGCAACTATTATTCGCAATTCTTGGATCGAGACGATCATTTATCGAGATATTGTCTGACACGCTATACGTGGATCAAATTCGAAGTTGTGTTCGATATTGCGTCTATTCGGTATCACAAATACACAAGATATATAATAATAGCCAGCTGGAACGGGGGAGAGTCTCGATTCCCGGCTAGCCGCTGCTATTGATAACCAGAGGGAGTCCGCCACCCTTTTTCGTCTTTATTTCATCCTCCCTCTTTCCCTCTTTCTGTATTTTTGCCCTCTTTCCATCGTACTTCATCAACGCAACGTGGTATAGACTTGGAGCAGAAGCCAGAACAATATTCACAAATACGTGTACCCTCTCACAAATTCCCGAATCGTTCTTTCGTTTCTACTTTACTCGGTTCGTTCAATTGGTTGAGAATTTATTTGAAAAAAGCCAGGCTTGATCGAGACCGATAAAAATATGCCTGCAGAGTAGCAGATAAAAATGTGTATCGTAATCCGAGAGAATGCTTTTTGAATAATTCAGTCTCTGCCTGTAGTGCAGCAACGAGATCATAACGCCGGTGTTAAATTGCGCCCCCGTTACACTGGATGCACGTTTTTGCGAATAGCTTTGCCAATTTTTCCTTCACTTGTTTTTATCGACATTATATCGATCGATTCGCCGTTAAATCCGGCCACGAATGAGCTGCGAGAGTGCGAGCAGAATAAGACTTATGGCTTAATAAGGGCTGCGAGGATATTGCCGACCGTAAGGCGGTGAGTAAACCTCCCTTCAGGGTGACGGAGAACGATACATCAAACGTCCATTAAACCGAGTTGCCAATTTACTTGGCTAGCCTGAATCCCGGTTGTATAAAACACCTTGGTTATATCTTCGACTAATTGTTATCCCGGTGAAAAAAATTCCCCGCGATTCTGAAAACACGAGGAAAGGTCATTTTGACGTGCCTGTTTATATTTGATTTACGGTGAAAGCAGCTGCACACTTTATGAGGAATCTTTCGAGATTCTTTCGGTGACGCATGAAGGCTATCGTCAAAGACTGTGAAGAATTTTCGCGTTTTTTGTTCTCAATGATAGATACGATCGGTTCTTTGCGAAAAAATTGAAGCAAATGATGGATTCACGGATGGGTTAGAGTTCATCTCGCGTCAGGTATCAGAGGTGATGTGGAAATTGCTTTTAGGTTATTTAGAAGCAATCTGACATCGTTGCGAATATCAGAAACGAATTTCCCCGTTGTCTAATGAATCTAAAATCATAACCATTGATTATCAGAGTACGTTTGAGATCGCCCAAAATTAAACATGGACAAAGCGCTGAAAGCGAAAGAAAAGGCAGATGCAGCGCAGAAGGAAGTCGATGAGATAAATCAAAGGAATTTCCAAGCGATGATAGAACAATGTCGTGTCAATATTGGGAAAAAGGGTGAACAGATGGACTTTATGAGTCGTCTTCACAGGGAGCGTAACGAGGCCATCCTCGAGGAGAAACTTCTCCGGGCTCAGGAGGCTGCCGAAATTCTTCCAAAAGAGGTTGAGGAGAGGCAGATACGCGCCGAGGAGTTAGTCAGATTGAGAAGTAAGAATCGTTCATACATAGTTTTGTTTAACCGGCAGAGTCCTGCCGTGCATTAAAACAGTGCGGTACCTTTACAAAGTTGATCGTCCGTTTCATCCAAATAAAGATTGACAGGAGTTTGTTTTTAAACAAGTGACGCCGGCTTGCGTCGGCCATAGAAGGCTCGTTATCCAAAGAGGGCGTCTCGTACACATTCCTATATGTGTCTAACTTGTCCATCGGACCTGAGTTATTTTAAATTCAGGTGATAACAATGGGGAGTTAAAAAATGTACGTTCCATCTTAACAGACGACGAAATTCGGGCGCTAAAGCATCGCCAGGTGATCCGGGACCAGAATATCGAGTTGAAGGAACTCGAATCGCAGTTGAAATCATCTTACGCAGCGAAGTCGGCTCAAGTCCAATTGCGAGAACGCGAAGCGATTCGAGCCGATGAAAAGTATCGAGAATATCAGACATCCGTTATGAGGTCCCGATGGTACAACGACGACGCGTTCGACCAGCACCTGGCTGCCGTTGAGCGCGATAAAAATATGAGGTATCGAAACGCGCTGCAGGATCAGCTCGTAGTGAACGAAACTATGCGGCGTCAGCGGACCGAGGAATGGCACAGAGAGCGTAAAATCGTCGAGCAGATAAGCGAGGTCCTTCGGAACGAGGACGTGGATACCGCATCGGAGAAGAAGGAGAAAACCGCGAGGATCCAGGCAGAGAGGGAGGCCTTTTTTCGAGCGATGAAAACGTGGAAGTCCAAGGAGCGGGAGGCACTGCTGGACGAGTTCAGTCGGCAGGCTAAAATCATAGCGAAAAAAGAGGCCGAGGAGAAGAATCGAGCCGTTGTCAAAGCTGGCAAGTCAGACGTTAGAGAGGAAATTATGGAACGGGCCGCCAGACGTATGTTGGATGATGAGACGAGGAGGAACGAGAAGGAGGATATTGTCAACGAGCTCTTTGACGAGGAGTGGAACAGCAAGGTTGCCATGGAGCTGAAGGATGCTGCGGCGAGAAAAGAGGCCGTCAAAAGAGAGCTGCTGGCTGACATGGAACGGCAAAAAGTACTGGTTTCCGAGAGCAGGGCGAAGTCTTTGGCCGTCGACGCAGCCTTCGGAAAGTACCTCGTCGAGCAGTCCGAGGCGGCGGATAAAAAGGAGAGTGAAAAATCGGACGAGCGTCGTCGAAGAGGTAGTGAAACACGGATGCAGGTCTGCCCGGAAGATGTATAAGAAACGTTTTACACCTGCTTCCCTGATTGTTCGATTATTTTTTGTCCAAGGTCTTCAATATGGCCGGGATTTGAAGACGGTGCGAGATGAGCAGCGAGCACTTCACGCCGAAGAGGTACTCCTCACGCAGGCGATACAGAGACAGGATGATCAGCGGGAAGTTGAACGTCTGAAGGAGGTATCTTTGGAGCGTTCGAAAATTTTGTACGAACACGCACCGAACTTGAAGGGATTTCTCAAGGCTGGAACCTTGCGAACGGAAGACCTGGAGTACATGAAAATGCAGCAGTGTAGCTCAAACTAGCAGTTTCGATTAGATAGGAAGACTCTCTTTCAGAATGTGTGGAATTTCTGGGTTTTTAAGAATTCAAGGGGCAACATTTTTTTCACACTACCTTTTCGTCGAGTTCTTTGGCCTGTTTTCTACCTCTGACACGTCAAACCACCACCGTCGCTCCATTTTTCATTTCTTTCAAAGCGTCCGCAGCACCCACGTTTACTTACGTAAGGTGGAAACAGATCAATGATCTACTCGTATTATCCTTACTTCCGAGCTTCCATCACCGTTTCCAAAGGCGCGCATCAGCCATCGTCCCTTTCTTTTGTACCTAACCGAGCAGAATAGGGTAGCCTTGATGATGACCTCATGGTGTATTCGATTATCGGTCTATACCATCGGGGAAACACGGGCAAAGAAAGAGTTTCCGTTTATACGTTGATCCGGAAGAAGAGAAAGAAGAAGTTCCTCTCGGCGGGTGTTCAGATGAAATCTTGAAACGGTTCGGCAGCGTAATCAATCCAACCTATCGAGAATGTCCGTTTTCCAAAGCCTCGTTTCTTCCTTCCGCCAAACGTCTGCAGTGCAGCAGGCCCTATTTGTCTACTTTATCAGATCCACCGTATCCCTCTTATCGGTACAATGAATTCCGGTGGAGGATCGATGGATTCTCGGTAATGGCGCATTAGCTTCCTAAGTGCCCTGGAAATCACGGGTTCAATGTACGCTCCGGGAACTAGCGGCGTCAAGAGGTACCTCGCCAATTGTCGCGCATCACAGTAATGGATGAATGTTCGTACCTTGGCATGGTGTCGATCAGTTCTCATTATTCCCTCAACAGCTACTGCTCAGGAATATCCATCCGTCACTTGTAATTTCCGAAGACTTCGGATAAAAAATCTGCGACATGCCTTACCGTTCCGGCTTTTCGACGAGTCCATATTTCGCATTTTCATCCTCACCGTTGACCCGATATCGAGTCATTCGTCCGCAACCTGCGTCTGCAGTGGGAAAATCTATTGCTCTATTTGCGCAAACCTTTATCCTGACTCTATTCAGCGGTGTGCACTACGGATGTTCTAGTCGTCGACTCGAGGATTCTGTAAGACGGAGGTTTCGCGCTGTATGAGGTAGATATATTGGATGTGCACACCCGTGTACCTGTGTCTGGTAGGTAGGTAGGTAGGTAGGTAGGTACAACAGATATGTGAAACGTAATGTGTGCAGAGCTCGACTTGTATCGAGGGACCGGTGAGTTTATGGACTGATATAGTGCGACGGAACGTGGACGGGGTAGAATTGAAAGCGGCTTTCACGAGGTAAATAGAAACTGCTCCGTTCCTCGCATGCCTCTATATGCCGAGGATGAAAGAAGATAGGCGTTGCCAGGTTTTGGCGAGACAGCAATGTCCAGGGTCATATCAGGGGTGCGAACATTCTTGTCTTGAGACCACAGTGGAGGAATTTCACTCCTATCAGTTGCGGTATTGAGTGGATGACCCCGTTTCCTCGACACATGTGTGTATTATTTATACATATATAACGTAAGCCGCGAGGAAGAGATAAAGTGAATGATTGATCCATCCACCGCGTGATGAATGGCGAATGCCAATCCGAGTTCCATGTATCGGTGAGTGACGTGTTCGAGAATTCAAATATTGTACCCTGAGATCCTTACGACTCATCCACTTTCCACCTATATTGCAAGTCTCCAAAGACTTTGCAGTGCTTCAAAAGCTTTCGGCGTTGACAATTGAACGTGTGTTTTGACGGTGGAACGGAATAAATGAAGAGATATGTTTCTCGACACCGATTGTGACGAAGGGGGAAAATCTTGGAAATTACGGACATGAGACGAGAATTTAACTGTTGACATTTTGGACAGCGTGGGGGCCTTTCTTAGAACGAACATATTTTTACTTTTCATGACCTTTGGTTATGTAAGAAAGGTGTTGGTTTTGGTTGAAAATCACTTTTTCTAATTTCAACAAATTCTCTACGTTTTCGAACCTCCGGTTTTCGAAAATAGAACGAAATAAATATGAAATAAGACTAGGTACAGAATCGGAATCGGAATTGGAAATACGAAACGAAACAAATATTGGGAGTTAGCGGATTGTGAGATACGTTATCACTGTCCTTTTCAAACTAAACACTGTTCTTTTCAGTATCATCTAAGCTCGGTTTTTCTAACACTCTATTAAACGTTTTTTCACATTGCTCTTGACGCACAAGGGAAAAAACTTGAAATCGATAAAAGTTGAAAATTTATTTCTCAGTGTCTTTGCTCCGCACAAGTTTGATAAAAATCGGAAAGCCAATGGAGTTTCAGCTGTGGGGTGAAATCGGTACACAGGGCACAGCGGGTACCTCGCATATGTTATACACGCGTCTACGGATACCTGGGTGCCAACCATTCAGTCACTCCCTCTCTTTCTCTATCTCAGCTCTTTTGCGGTAAAAAGAAAGATCGAAGAGAAGCTTTCGAAAGGCTTGGAAGGCTGCCGCCGCGGAGGGAGAACTGGTCTATTGTTGCCAGCTTTCCACCCAATTATAGCGGGTGGTAAAGGGGGTGGTATACCTTCGGTACCGACACTCCTGGCGCTGGTGGTGCTGCTACTGCTCGGCCCATTACCCACGACAAAGTGGGAAACAGCCAGCTACCCGTGAGTCATGAATGCATTATACCGAATAAGTGCCAACCGCTTGAGTTATTATTGGGCAAAAGGGAAAGGTTGACGCGAATGAATAATGGCTCGGATAATGGGGATTGATTTTTGGTCAGGCTTTACCCTAACTCCTTTACGACCGTCAAAATCGATTTTCAAAATGAACGGAAAGTACGTCACATGGGTTGAAACTCCGATTGAACGAATGATCGAATGGTCAAAAAGGCCCAAATGTCTTACGAAAATTTTTGATAACTGAGCAGAACCGATTCAGTAATCGAACGATCAACTCTTCCCATAACTTCATATATTCTTCTCAGATATAAATTTTCTTAATATTGTTACAAAGGGTGAAATCATCCGTTTTACCCCCCTTTCTAATGATCCAGTAGTCATCATGGATAAAAATAAGTTTAACCTTCGATATGTCGTTAAGGGAATATCTTTTTTTTCATCACTCCGTGAACATTTTCTTCTTTGTTTAGCTTTGGAATTCAGTGTTGTTTGGGTTATATATTATTCGGCACATGGTTCACTTTGCTCCGGTACGACTGCACAGTGGTGGCGGCTAAGGGTGAGCCATTTGACTTCCCGGAAAGCAAATCTGGACACACTTCTATAGAATTACCAAACACCGTTACTCCGCAGGGTTTGCTCAGAGTGTCGCATGGCACCGTGGAATTTTCAATTATTTCAACTCCCCTCTTGCTCCCGTTTCCCCTCCTATTCTATCCGCTCCTCTCTTGTTCTACATTCGATAGCACCAGTCCGCGCGAGTACAATGTCACGGGACATTTTCCACGCGTCCCTCTTTGAATTTTAATACCGCCATTTCCGACTAAATTACTTTCATTTTGTACACAAGTTAGCGGATCGCTACTCAGCTCCGCCCCCACCTCTTACCCATCTCGCTTTATTCTATGGCACTTTGCCTGCTCCCTGCCAAATTGGATGGATTTTACAGGATCCGACAAGAAAAAAAAAGCAAGAAGCAGAATACAATACAATACAAACATTTGACTATGATATTCGAAACAGTTTTTATTGTTCAAAAAATGATGGTCATACGTATTCATTTCCTTACTTTTTAGTGGCAAATGGGTCTAAAATATCCATAGGAACTCTTTCAAAATGAGCTCTAACATTATAAATTTTTATTGAAATTGTTTCTTCAAAACCGAGGACTCTTCTTTGTTGCACAAACATCACAAGAACGAAAGATAATCTTCGACGTGAGAACGACATCTCACTCACTGTTTTACCCAACTTACACGCAACGGGTTAATCTTATACTGTATGGTAATTAAATTGCTGCCTTAATCGAGTTGTACATTTTTTGTTGTTGTCGGTGTTGTTTCTATTACAAAATACGTGACCGCCACGCTCTTGTTTCTGTTTGTATCAATTTACCTTTGAACTTGCCCGTGCTCCGTAAAATCTGTGCGTTGTTCGCAAGCTACTAATTCGATTTTCCAGGGTACGGTAATATTCCCCTGTGTAAAGTCCGTGCTGCACGAGCTGGTTGCATAAATATGCAGATTGTGGGTCCTGCGCTGCGCGTCCGTCCCTCCCTCGCTGTATTGCGTATTCTATTCCGAGGATGTCTTTTATTTTATTTTATTTTTTGTTTTATTTTTATTTTTTTTTTTTGTTACTTTTTTATTTTTTTTATTCATGTCCTTTGTACCGTCCCTCTATATACCTGTCTGTAAAACATGGAGCAGTCCGTTGAGACGACGTTTGTTTATAGTACTAAGCCGGTGAGAGGGAGGACTATGTTTTATACTTTGTGCAGTTTTGTTGACAGTGCCAAGTATTTTAGCATGATTCATAACCCGGAAGAATCAGGACGGTGGTAACAGCTCCCCATGGTATGGGTATGTATGCACATACCCCCGTACGTACGTACATACATACATTCATACATACATATGGTACATACCTATGTAGATACCTTATACAGCCGATTCGCGAATGGGGTATGTGCTCTGCTCCTCATCGTGGCTCTCTGCCAGGGACTCCACAGAGTCGTTTACTTTGTCCGAAGGAGAGAAACAGAGAGAGAGAGATGGAAATGAGAAAACTAAAACGTGGGAATACAAGGAAAGCCCCAAATTGATAATGAAACAACAATGAATAGAGATTTTATGCCGTTGCAATTATCATCCGGAGAAATGCACTCCAACCTACAAATTTCTCATCCTCCATTCGGGGTGGATTTACCTAGGTAGTCTCTAGGTAGGTGCATACATAAGGTACCGGAAATTATAACTTTACGTTCAGGGGGAAGTAGCCGGTATTATTTGCATACGAAAGCGAAGCAAACAATCCGCTGTGTAATTAGAGTTCTCATTGTAGTAGAACTCGTCTGGCTGACTGGCTGGCTGGCTGGCTCGCTGGCGTAACATCGTTATTATCATTGTCATTATTATTATTAGTATTGCTATTACTGTCGTTATGATCGTTATCAGTTTGTTTCTACCCAATTTCTACTACCGTACAAAAAACATCTTCATCCTTGGTCCGAATTTTTGAGGAAATGTAACGCAAAAGTTGCAGTAATGATTCAATTTTCGGAGGCTCCAGAGAGTATCGTTGTACCAAAGTTTCGATTTTTTTTATTTTTATTTTTATATAGAAATTCTTTTTTGATGATGCAACCAAGAGCTAAATATTTTTTTAGTCGCGTGTATACTTGACGAAAAGATTTGTTCGAGTCATTTCAAGTCGTTCATTCAATTCGGCAATAATCACTTGAAATTTGTTGAAGTATGTGATTGTAAAATCCATCGATGAAGTCTGCTGAATGAATTATCCTCGTCTTATTTATAAATAGTCGATAAAAATGATTTAAAATCAGTTGGAAAAGCCTTGTGAATGTTGGTCGTGAGAAATGTTGGTAGAACCTTTAATTCCTGAAGTCGCGTGATATCCGTGAGAAGCGTTTGCAGTATTTGGTTCAATAAATGGCGAGGGAAGGACGAAGGAGCAAGAGGGTGACTCTGTCCCGCGGTTGTAATTTCCTGGTGCAGCCGTGTTATAATTATTATCCGAGTTGGAAATTCACTGGTCTGGATTTTTAGCGGGGTAATTAGCGTCGCGTGGATCACGCGAGGTCCAACTGTTACGTGCATCATACCTGTCCGCCTCCTTCGTGTAAAGTCACAAACAGGGCACCCAAGTTGACGTCAGGAAGTACATCGAGGCGACGAATAAAGAGAAGTACAAGGTTATCGCGAGTTGTTCGCGACTCGCATGAGGTCTCTCTTCGGGCTGCACGAGGACTCAAACGTAGAGAAAAGCTGTTGATTCTCCACCTCCGTCGCTCGCTTTTCTCCTCTACGTTCATTTGATTAACGGATCCAGAGGGACATCAAAGTCCCCGCTGTACATAAAACCGGTGACTGATGCAACCCGTGGGACGTACGCTCGAGCACACGGATGAATCTTGCCCTCTACGAATACCTTCAAAACCTCGAGCTCAGTCTCCGATATACGTGCGGATTATACGGTTTTGGACATGAGGCTGGTTCGAAGCTCATTGAAATTAGAATACATTTTGGATTATGTGTAAATCGTTCTTGCACCGAGTTGGAACACCCTGTCAAACTCTAGGACTAGTCGAGGTCAAAGGTATCTAAGCGTGAAACACCGTTCCTTGGTTCTTGGATGTGTACCCACTAGGGTGGTCCTTGAAGAGGTGATTTTTGAATTTAGACTGGCTCGCTCCCCAAATCGGCTGCGCACAATTCAAAAATAATTTCTTAATTTTTTCAGATTTTTATCTCAATTCTAACTCGTGTCCCAAAGAGGGTGGATTTCCATATTTAACCCTTCCAGGGCTATATCAAATCTATCGAACGGATTTCGATGAAATTTGGTATAGGGAGATTTTTGGGTCACTGCTTACGAATCTGAACCAAAACTTTAAAAATTAAAATTGGCGGATCCAATATGGTTGACCAAAGCTCCAGAGGTTACTTGATGTTGCCATATTGGACTCGCCACGTTGAATTATAAAATTTTGAACTCAGATCCGTAATCAGCGACCCAAAAAAGCCCCCGACACCAAATTTCATTTACATCCTTTCGGTAGATTTTATGTGCCCTTGAAAGGGTTGAATGGAATCCACCCTCTTTGGAACACGGATTAAAGTTGAGATAAAAAATGTTGTGGAGCCAATTTGGAGGGCAAGCAACTCGAAAATCAAAAATGTCCTATTCAAGGACCACCTTAGTACCCGCGTTATGATAGTATTACAACTGTAATGATCGAACGAGAGGAAACAAATGGGGTTCGAACCCCTGAGATTTAATTACCAATCTGGGTTATGGTATCACCGAGTACAACGTACCTGGTTACTCAATCAGCGCGGAGAGCGAGGCGTAGAGCCCCGATCTACCCTGTATAAATTTCGCTTGGTCAGACATTAACGGTAGCAGAATGAGGCCGCGTGTAACCTCAATCAGATACGGGCTGGTGCCTACGTCTCGTTAACTTTGTGAGCTCCGATCACCATGCTGCTGTGTATGTATAGCGCCGCTCCTGCAGGCGGGCTCGTTTCATCCCCCTGGAAGTTCCTGCAGGGTCGATGGGTTTATCGGGGATCAACCAACACGGGACAGGACAGGAGTGACACTCGCACTTCCTTCGGTCCCGACGACGAGTCCGGCGGAACGTCGAGACCCGATTGAGCCGTCTCTGATTGAGGGAACCAGTTCTGGACTAAACCCGACGAATGAATAACGATGATTTGCATCGCTATACGAAACAACGATTATTTTGATTCCATATGGTAGAGTGTCTTGTTTTTTTTCTATAGCCGTGATGCTCTTCGATGCTCAAAAGTTAGGAAAGGAGGTAAAAGCGTTTAAGAAATATCCAGCGGTGTTATTCGCGCAGATGATAATGAACACGAGTGAAACAATATCTCTACTTTTTAACAGAAATGAATTTGAACAAGTCTTAGCAACAGAAGCTGCATGATATTAACGACGTGAGAAAAGTTTTTACAATTAAAAGCTTCACCACGGTGTTCAGTGGTTCTGAAAGTCCTTGAGGTACTGGAAACGTCCTTGAATATTTCTTGACCTTAAAAAGTCCTGGAAATATCCTTGAACTTTTCTTGCGCCCTGGAAACATTATATTTTCAAGGTTTGCTTCGAATGATATATTTATTTGTGTTCACTGAGTTAATGTTTCTAAAAATTGGACTCTTCTTTCGAATCGCGTTTTCCATCGCGCCGATTATGTACGGTGACCTCTGCTCTCTGCGTTCATTTATTTTTAATTTTCCCGAATGTCCTCGAATAACCTAAAAATTTTCTTAAAATGTCCTTGCATTTATTACGGATTTTTTACTGGATACCATTTTCCCATTTATCCGTACAATCAGACCTGACCGACTTGTCGACTAATTGTAATTATATTCTGACGAAAAATGGTCATTTCGTGACTTTCACTCAATGATCATGAATTACTTGGCATACTCGCAACACGCGTTATGTAGCCGAGAGAACCGAACGGGTGGCGGCAAAGCCAGAGAAACAGTGAAGATAAATCTGGCCCGTTTAAGGCTAATCTTTCGCTTCTCTCTTCACCCTCCCCATTTAGCCCATTGCAGCGCTGAACCGGTTGAACGAAGACAAATCAGGTGGTTAACTACACACGCCCGTGGCTACCGTCCTCGGTAGACGCGTATTTTTTTTTTTCCTTCGTTTTTGCATCCTACCTTTTTCCTTTCCGCGTTTAAACACTATCTTCGGTCGAACGGCATTCCGACGCTCGAGTCGGATTGTAGGTATACCAAGCCATGCATACTGCATGCGGTAATTACGACCAGTATACGGAGGTTTCCGCATAGAGTGTAAGAATAGAGTGGTCGCAATGAATGAAACATCTTCATTTCCGGCACCGCCTGCAACCCTCGGAATATTTTTTTATCCCAGCACCGAAATGTTGGAAATATAATAAGGTATGAGAGCGAGACTAACTATAAAAATAGACTTAAGACATAGACTGACAAGGAAGGTATCCTAGGTCGACCTTTCCGATTTCATTTCTTTTGTAATATGTTATAATGGACTAAAAAATAAGCGACACGTATTTTTTTTTCATCCGCCATTAAACACTTTAAGGGGGTGAAAACGACCCCTAAAAATTGGCATCTAACGGGGTGATTTCTTGATGTATTTGAATGGAACTAACGCTGAACTGTTTTACTAATGGATAGAAACATTTTAGCTTTCTGTGTCATTTGAATCCATGAAGCGCATCAACTTTACGCAGAAACATTACGTTCAGCTATGTGTATGCAAAAGTTTCGCGAAACGAAGTGAAATTATTACACGTCTGCGCATGAGTTGGCGTGTATTTCTACGCCTCACCCCTCGCCATGACGATTTGAACTCCGAAGTTCAGCTTGGGCTGATAGCGCGGGGCACCTGCCTAACTGCCCGGTCAGACCAAGGTCCGGGGTCCAGAGTCATAACGCGTAATGCTTTCGGCGGCATTGTCTCTCTGCGCGTGGAACTCAACGGTGTGTGCAGGGTGACAATAGTTGCCACGGACTCATGCTTAACTCGGATTATGGCCAGAACGGGCTTCCTAATAGCCAGATTCCGAGCGAGACTTCGGCGAAGTTATTGCTAGGTGCTGCAGGCACCCACATTCAGCTTACAGATTCACATTCCGGCTTCTCGACCAAAGTCGTCCAGATACGATGATGATTCTCCGTCCAGTGTTGTTCTACTCAGACGTCGAGGATGGACTAAAAACGATCGGAATCCTGTATCGATGAGAAACTAACTATATCCATGGATTTGCTAAACAGTTACTGCAGAGTTATAAAATTGATTCATACCACTCGACGCTTCATGAAACGTAGACCTGATTTCAACCGTGACCTACATTACCTTTTACGATCAGTTTTCACTTTTATCGAAGTCCCATAAACAAATTGCTCAATGGGAATTGATCTAACATTTTTTTTTCAAGCTGTAGCACTGATTCATACCGTTCCATAATTTCAATTTTGAAATATCTACCAAAGTTGCATGTTTGTTTACGAATTTTTGCCAACGATTGACTAACTAACGGTCTTTGGAAACATCGATTTGGTCTAGATGGGGGGCTGGCGTAACGTACATGACATTCGTTACCATTCAGGAATAATTTCTACTGTCATTAAAGTTCTAACGACAAAACCAACTTTCTTCTATCACAGATCTGATCGTCTCAAAGGTTCCCAGCCCTCCATGACCTTGGTCAATGCTGCTTTTTTTGATTCCCCGTAACAACATGCCCCCCCCCCCCATAAAGTGGGTACAAGGCTCGGAAATAGTTGCAAGGTTGATGGCCCGAATTGATCGTAAGCCTAAGACGCGTTCGGAATCTCTTTGTGAGCGATATCTCGGCCCTTCGAAGGATTTCGTACCTGGATTCCGGGTGCGGGATACGGGAAGGAGGTCATCCTATATTCTGGGAAGCTGGGCGTCATCTCCGTAGTTGATTACTCCAGAGCGAAATCGACGGGCAACGGGGCGACATTAAGCTGGACGGTCTCGCGATTCGCCTTGAAATGCAAATACCATAGGGAGATATCTCTCGGCCAGTGTGGTGTCTATAGGTTTGCGCATCGACCGTCCAACCCGTGCATGAATAATGCATCTATACTATACGGCTGCCCTCGCATGTGGGGATTGACCGGGACTTGGACTGACTCGTGGTATCGATGCAGAATACCGGGGCCGCTGGTGCTTTTGAGAGAGACGTGACTCGACGTGCGAAGGTAATGAAAACTGACGTCTGGGAAGCTGTTCGTTCTGGACAAAGTCTAGTGGGCGTAAAAAGCCAGCTTTCGGAGTGGCATGTATTTTGAAAGACGGGCTTTGTGCCTAGACTCTTCGCCCGAACCTGCATCTCCAGACATTTTTAATCTTTGTCTATTGGGAAAAGATATCGAAAACTTGTAAGGTTGTGTCGACAGAATTATCCGCGGAAATTCGTTCGGTAATGATAGAATGACGAGATAGTTGTGATAATGCTTTGCAAAAAGTAAGCGAATACACCCGAAGGGGCAAAAAATGTATCCTTCGTTACGGAACACAATGGCGCATGCAATGCATTGAATTTTTATTAATTTATTTTTTTTTTCAAGCTTGCACAATTCTGCACACAGGCGCGGATTCCAAGAGAAAAATACTCGTTAACAAGGTGAAAATGGAAGAAGAAGAACCGAAATAACAAGAGAGGGATAGAAAGAGATTAAAAGAAAAACAAAATACAACAACGAAAATTTCACATCAACTACAACTTTCAACACGTTTCATACTCTCTGGTTGTATTTTTCGGTTGAATGAATCGTGCCTAGTTTATACATTATATATAGCCGACAAGAACTTATCGATGATTACTTCGTCGATGTTGCATAAGCAGCAGCCAACTACCTGTAAGCATCTGGCCAAACTTGCGTGTTTGAAAACTTATACCTATACACGGGTTTTCGCTCCCGCCACTGAGGCAAATTGACTGTGAAATTTTCATCGGCGCAAGCACCGCTAGGTAATTATGGACAGATATACTAGCGCTTTCCTCAGATTTTAGCTTTTTCAAGTCAAAAGAGATTCTCAGGACACAGTGCGGCAAATACATTTAAGAAAGAAAAAAAAATGAAATAATAAACAAACGAAATGGAATGGAACATTGGTAACGAAATTCGATAATGAAACCAACTTTTGCTATCAGGATACTTATCACAAGGACGTTATGACACTTCGACTTATTAAACGTCTTTGCAGAAAGTTAGGTACGATCATTAATTGAAGTCCGCTTCGGGCACAAAGATTACGACGTTAAAATAACGCGTCGCAATCTGTAATAACGACATATAATATAGTATATACAAGTCTCAATGAGGACTGCTGGAAGAACTCTCAGGATGTCATGATCTTCGTTTCAGCGTGATGAAAACCGGCTCATCAATCAAACCATCGAACAATACGGATGGCTACCCTACAAACTTACATTCGTATATGTTGGAAGAATCTTAAAAATGTTATAACCTTCGTTTCAGCATCATGAAAAGTGACCAACCAATCCAACTGTGGAACATTACTGATGGCTACTCTACACACTTACATTTTTATAAGTTGAAATAACCATAAAAATGTTATGTTTTACGTTTCGGCATGACGAAAAGCGACTAACCAATCGAACTGTGGAACATTGTCGATGGCTACTCTACGCACTTACATTCGCATATGTTGGAAGAACCTTAAAAATGTTATTATTTTTGTTTCAGAGTGACGAACAGCGACTAACCGATCGGACACTACCGATGGCCACCCTACTCAGTTCCATTTGTATAAATCGCACCGACCACCGCGGAACGCTGCAGAGGGTCTCAATCCCGAGTAAGGAGGATCGTGTCCAGTGGACCGCAATGGTCAGATAAACGAGAAAGCGTAGCGAGGTCCATTCCGCGTTTTCTCTCGATACGAGGTGGTCTGCAGCCCTTAGCAAGGCTTGGTCCCGGGAAATGTCCTCCGACCCACAAGGCGCGTCGACCTCCTTAGAGACGTACACATAGGTATATGAGTGCAGTCCCTCGTTTCTGCTATAAGGTACCCACTTCTTCTTTCCTTTATTGCCATAGTTCACCGCTTGCGGAAATTATGGGGTCTTAACTTTGCCCATATTTTCTTATCGGGAAAAACGGCTCCGCGAGATAGCCTCAGGGTTATATTATTGCCCTGCGTATATATACACATATATATGTACATGTATATAGACACATAGTATTTTCGCTCAGTATGAGGTATTGGAAAGAGACCCCGATTACGTCGGCTACTCCCTTTCTCAATTAACCAGTCGTTATCCGCCACTCGACGTTTCTTCGCATTTTGCGTTGAGGGAAACCCGTCTGAGCCGGCTTCAAGACGTCTTGATTAATTGCTGCATCGTTTTCAGCTGTTCCAAAGCTGTCTCATAGAGAAGAAGAGTGCTTTTTGAATGGAACTTGACCGTTTTCTGTGAATTTCATTACACTGGCTACTCCTCATACCATTTCGCAACAAGCAGCCACTTATGGTATCCAGCTCAGACGTTCCAGTCTAGGGGTGAGTAAACATTGAGAAGTAGTGAATTTTATACAGACGGTGTTGCTTCGTAGTGAAAACCTTTTCGTTACAATCTTTCGTCGCAATGAGCGAATGTGGTGGATTAATGATGAGCGGAGATCAATGGGGGATAATCCCCTGAAGAGGATCGTTCACTCCTCGGTTTCGGAGTCTGGCGGGTATTTTCAAGGTAGACGTAGGAATCGATGCTGACGGATGAGAGGTCTTGGCTTATCGGGAATGACGTACAGATCGGATTACCGACGGGTTCGAAAATCAGGATGGCTCTTGAGCGAAGAGCATTAAGCCCTGACTCGCGGCGTTCATTCTGTCGAACGTCATTGTGTATTTTAAACGAGGCGTCAAGTGTCTCTTTGGAAATCGCCGATCGAAACGAGGTAGTGAAAAACGTGGAAGCCTCGCTTGAAACTTCTTCAAATCGGGAAAGATTAGATCATTCCTCGTTTATACCATTCGGCTGAGTCTCTCTTGGGACCGAAGCCGCCAACTTGGGTCTCCGATCTCATTCTAAGTTCGGTAACTCGATTCCTCCCTACAGAAAAGGATTCGCCCCTTGATCGATTTCCATAAAAATAAAACAGAAAGTAAAAACTCGATTTTTTTTTCTTATCGCCTTGGAATTATTTTCACAGAATGGGGCAAAACCCCGGCACCGATTTTCGTCTGCGCAATTTCTGGCTAAACTTAGGACGTAAAAGTGGCAGAGCCAGTTTCTTCCTTCGTTCTCGGAATGAAAGAGAGCGAGGGTGTAAAGCGAGGCTACATTCCAACGGAACATTTTCGTCCCGTTTCGAAAGCCGAGAGAGAAAGAGAGAGAGAAAACTCGGTGTGAATTAGGGGAGAATTAGTATCGAACTCGAGACACAACCGTCTCGGCGCCACGCAGTTCGTATAATTATCGACTTTGCAAAGTTCAACTTTGCCAAATTTCCTCGCGTTATGGGCGCAAGGAACCAAGTGCGTTACAAAGATCCAACCGAGAATGAGAATTTCCTTTAAAGGTGTGTGTATTATGTATACCCGAGATACACGTGTACACCGTCTTTGGCATGCCGACCGACGGGGACGTAGAGCTCGGAAAACCTGTTGTTTTAATTAAGGCTAAGTAAAATGGCTTTGCGGGATTCAACTCCTTCTTCGTGATGCTCGTGATAATGAACGCTGGGCTATTAGCGAGAATCACCGCCGAGCTTCGTTACTCCGAATTTTTACGAACAATACTTTACTCCTCGAGTTTATTTTATCTAGAACCGAATGCAGCTACAATTTAAACGCCAATGACGATATTACGAATATTTGACCATAACCTCATTCTTTCATTATTTTTTTCCACCACAAAGTTTGACTGATTCCGATTCCTACAAAAAGCTGCTGAATAAGCGACGTGGAACTTTTTTGTATCGGTCTTCGTCGCTGTTTTGTCCTCTATTTGTCAAAAAGTTTTCCCAGGTTCAGGACAGTTGTAGTAGCGAAGGTTTTACTTCTCTTAGAAAAAGTATCTTATATCCCATAATTCTGACGTCTATATACTTTACAGGATCTTTACGGAAGTTTCTTTATTTTATTTATTTTTTTTTTTTTTCGGCAAAATCTTTTTTTATCACATGGGCATGAAAAGTTGAGCTTTGCGTAACAGTTTAGCGGGACGAAAGTAGTCAATTTCATCCTAGTTTCGTGAAGATAGGTTCGCGCACGAGCAGTCCGCAATTGCTTCACTTTCTTCTCTAATTGGGAAATCACTTTTGTCCCTAGGTAGGAAAAAATGACGAATCGTATCCCGTAGAACTACTGGACCCCATGCCAGTGACTAGGGTTAAGTAATGTACATGGAACGCATGAAGTGACGCGATGAAACAAAATTTTAAACACAACTTTTTTTTCTCAAGATCGATAATACTTTGCGTAGGAACGAGTTTATTGCTTGGACAGACTCAAAATTGTAAGCAGCCAGTTAATCGTGAACTCTGTTCCCGGAAGAAAATTCTCAGTAAACAGATAGTCAAATACTTACCATAGTCACCGGTATTCCAGGAATCACATTCGCAAAGTCGAAAAAAAAAACAAAAAAAAAAAAAGTGTTTGTTCGACGAACTCGTGAGCAAATATTTGTACAATCGTGTTTCATCGAATTCCATTCTGAGTTAGGAAAAAACGACGGTAATTCGGATTCTCAGAGAA
The DNA here is from genome assembly GCF_021901455.1 of Neodiprion lecontei. NCBI lineage: Eukaryota > Metazoa > Arthropoda > Insecta > Hymenoptera > Diprionidae > Neodiprion > Neodiprion lecontei. The sequence continues at coordinate 4,794,781 of NC_060262.1, forward strand.
GACCTGCGAGGATCGAATTCTTCGCATATCTTTTACATTCCGACCGATCCCGACACAGGGTGTGAAAAAAATTATAAAGTCGGGAGAGAAACGTGAGCTTGGACGAAAGTAGAAATGGGGGGGAGGGCGCGAAGCGCAAAACGAAATGCACGATTCAAGAGATTAATCACTTTCAAATTGGGTGAAAAGCGGTTGCAAGATTTCAAACTATTTCAAACAATTTGGTACCAAAAATTTCAAACGATTTCAAGCGATTTACGGTCAAATTCTAAGCGACTTGTTTTTGGATTTCTAATCGTTTCAGCTGATTTCAGGCAATTTTCGGACATTTCAAGTGATTTCCAATCGATATCTCCTTCGAAACGCCTTATGCAGAGTATGCTTTGCGATATGAAGAATTGAATATTACACGCGTAAAAGTTAGTAAGAACGTTACACACCTGGAGCACCTGTAATACGTGGCAATTCTTCACCGCAGGGCCGGAAAATTTCTTTCGTTGACAAATTATCCCGGGAGAAATGTTACCATCTAGCTCGTAAATTCAACGCATTAGTATCAGCGAGGCGGAAGAAGTAGAAGAAGAAGAAGAAGAAAAAGAGGAGGAAGAAGAAGGAGAGGAAGAAGGGAGGCGGTTCGCCCCTCGTCGCTAGGGAACTAAGGGAACCTGCTGCTCGCTCGTTCGCTTTACTTACCAACCCCCGTTCCGTGCACGGGGCGCATCCCTCCGAGTAGGTTGTAGGTAGGTACGTCAACTCCATCGAGATAACCTTCAGCTCCGAAGCAAAACTTTAAACTTCGCTTCCCTTTACCCCTGGCACAGAAACGGCTCCGATTACCCCCTCTGTGCGTAGGTTTGCATTATATGTATACATAACTTATGTACATGTATATATATATATATATATATATATATATATATATATATATATATATATATATATATATATACACATATAGTATACCTTATACACGCGCCCTTACGAAACTTCGAGCCGGTATGACAAATTGGACGACGTTATTTATCGCCCCGCCTGCTTCTCTGCTCCGTTATGCGTGTATAATCTCATATACATATATATATATATATATATATATATATATATATATATATATATATATATATATAAAATATAATCTCATATACATATATATATATATATGTATATATATATTATAATATAATACATGTGCCTACTGCATGTATGTATGTATTACATAACTTAACGGGTATACGTATTACGTAAGAAATTTTGGTCCTCAATTTGATAACGTTGCGTTTCTTTCTTCGTTCGTTCAATCTTTACGCTGTACGTTTACACTGAGAAAAATGACATTTGTTACAGTAACTAGAAAAATTGAGTAAAACAGGTATCGTTGAAAAAAAAGTGTTTGAATATTGTTGGAATTAGGAAAAACGAGGTACGCCTAACCATTTTGCGCTATCGTAGATCCTTTTTTGGCGATTGTGGTAAAAATGAAAATAGTTAAGGACTGAACGGTAACCGGAAATAAAAATTTCTCTCAGTGTATGTTACATTAGAGTGACTGAAGAAAAAAAGTCGTTAGTTTTTTTTTTTTTTTTTTTTTTTTTTTTTACTTCCACCAGCCGCAACTCGAGTTTGCGATACAAAATAAAACACCATGCGTCGTTTCAGACTCTGCAAGAAATTATAAGTGGTCGCAAAATCGAGTTTTTGATTTCCCATATAAATAAAACGTAGACGACTTGACAAATATCCTTTCACGAAATACGATGTGCTGGATAGATTTTCTGTTTCTCCGGAAATGTTTTGTACGCAACTTAAAATTAGTTATAGTAACTTGACATAGAATTCTTTTTTTTTTTCCAACCTTTTCCCTTTTTTATTTGATTTTATTTTCTTCTCGTTATTCAAGATCAAATTTTTGTATCTTTCATCGAACACTTGTCCCAGTTATTCTCTATCGATTACCATTATTAGGTATCCAGAATCACTTTGATTGAAAAACTTCAAATTTAATAATCACAGTATCAGAATCTTTCGAACTGATCGCAATTTTTCTATTAAACAGTTATGTTCACCTTGATATTTTTATTTGCTGTTTTTCTACCTAACTTGTTCATCCGTTGCAGAACTTTACACGAGTTATTTACGGAAATGACGTTATTTTTATTAAAAAATCGTATCTTGTTTCTGCGACGAATTTAAAAATTTCATCAAACCTCGTCCCGAACCCGTCAAGGGAACGGAATGTTGAACGATGTTATATTTTTTAATTTTCATTTCTCCCTTCTTCACTCCCTAACGACTGTTTCAGTGGTGAAATTTTAGCGAAATATGTGGCCAAGCAGAAGAGGAGGTAGAGGATAGACGGGGAACGAGTGGCGGCTAGGCTGGTTTAACGCGAGCGCTAAAATTTGATTAATTGTTCGAAGCAAATATACGTTGTATGTATATCGGTTCGCCCTTGTATAACGTATTTAACGATGCAATTTACACTTGCCGCAGGTTCAACGACCGTCCCTGCAAATTTCCCACGTGTTGTATGTATAATACACGTACGCATGCGCATCTCTATCCCTACATGTATACCTGGGACGACCGAAAGTAGGGTTATGTTTGAAAATTTTTTTCCGTGCATAAAACTGAATTTTATCGGAAAACCGTTACGTATCTTTTAAACTATGACATTTTATCCGTGTCGTGTGTAAATTTGGTATTGAAAAATTTCAAACGGTAAAATAGGTAGAGTCGTTTTTCTGGGACGCGTTTTTGTTGATAGCGTTTGCGGCACCAGACGTGCCTCCGCCATTTTTTTTTTTTTTTTGGAAAAAAATTATATACGTATATACGTATCTTGAAGTAGATAGATAAAATTAGTAATTATCGAGCCGGATTTTAAAAATTCAATTTTTTCTGACCGTGGCAGTATATGGAATACAATACGCGATTTAGTGCCTCAGAATTATTAGGACTTATGATGAAAACAAAAGAAAAAAATAAAATAAATATACTATGCCAAGTATCGAAAAAAAGGCTCGACGAGTACTAGATTATTGTGCGAAACCTAACTGTGCAAAACTAGATTTGGAATGTTTCGAATGTTCGCCAATAACTCAAGAAGTACTGAACCAATTTTGATTCTAATTTTTTCTGTCGATAGCTGGAACTTCTGACCAGATTTTAGGCTACATTTCGTTACAGCGAGATCGAAAGTTTTTGAGATATAACGATATTTGTAAGCGAAGTCGAAACAGGATCGCGCTCACTTATAACGCGAACGCTGACTAAACTTGATATCATCAATCTTCGTTCCAATATCTTCAATTTTAAGCAAGATTGTTTTTAACCGAACAGAATTTTCATTTTGTTAAATTAAATTTTGGTGCGGGCGAACCCGCGACGGGCTGCTAGTGATATACGAAAGGTCCGTCGTCTGCTAAAATACAAGAGCAGTTCTTTGCCAGGGTGGCCAACCGTCGTGAATGTAACCTCAAAAATATTCCATCATTCGTTATGTATTCAGAGTGACGCGAGTTGAAGCAAAGAGTTTCTAGTTTTTGACTAAAGAAATTGTAACGTACATATGTGTGTCGGAAAGAATTTTAAAGAGAAAATCACAAATACTCTTTGCTGTTTTGTATTTGACAGTTTTTTTCTACCTTCTTGATTTATCGTATTTGTTATTGTTCATGTTCTCGAATGGTCCCTAATTTTTTACTTTAATTATAACACTACTTAATACACGCATATAATACAGGTACTCACCTATTAGGTATGTTTTGTCCAGCGGTTTTTGGATGAATCAATGTAACACGTTGTAAAGGTTGAATTGCGTTTATAATTTCAATGTTTTATTAGTCGAGTGTCTGTGTGTGTGTGTGTGTGTTTGATACATACAATTTATGGATGATTATATATTATACAGCCTTCTCTCTTACTTCGTTAATAATATCATTACTTTATATAGCGTTATTCATACGATCAGTTTAGTTTTTCATTTTCAATTATTTACATACAAAGTCCGTGTAAAAATACAGGAGCCCGAAATTTTGCGTTAATTTTTTTTCTGCTACTAGTCGTTTCATTATTTTTTTTTTTTATTTTTTTATTTCGTATTCTGTTGGTGCACATTTATTTTCTTTTTCTTCCCTAATCAATCGCGTACATATTACAATAGCATTTGTACAAGTATTATATATATACATAATATATGTATACGTTACATATGATGCATATTGTATGTATAATATATAGTTGCTATAGTTTGTTGTTGAACCTCAGACGGACTTTGTTCGTAACGTCGATCTATTTCTCGTCGAGTTACAATATTGTGATGTGTCATTTTAGGAGAAGTGTTTTTCTCTGCCTTTCCTTATTCCTGCTTTAAGTACTTTTTTTATCTGTTTCTTGACTCGGTGTAATATATTTCTTAATTCATTCAACCTTCAAACGAATTGCCAGCAATTCGACAGATTCACGGGATTAAATTTAACAATCATCGCGAAATTACAATAAAACAATCAGTGATTAGTGAGTATTACAAGATAATAAAAATCACTACTCTGCCTGTTTCGCTTCAGTTACAATTCAAAGGAAATGAAATCGGTACATGAATATTAAAATTTCACGTGTATCGTCCGATATCGTAGTCGATCTTTTTACACATATCATTATAATTCTTACCTATGCAATAATAGATATACAAGGATATTATATAATAAATTTTATATAGTATTCAATACGTTTATTCATGTTTATATTTATTGTTTCCTATATGTGTATCATGTATAATATGCGAACGAGGCAGACTGGCGTGTCTCTCGTATAATCGGTACATAATCATGTCGAATTTAAATATTTATATACATGTATATATATATATATATATATATACATAAATGAACAATGTTATATACATGGTACATACAATATGATATAGGAAATAGATTGGAAGACAATTCGCAAAATATGGAATGTTAGTTACGATTTCGTTTTTTTATTTTTTTTTTTAAATTCTTTTTTACATTTATAATTTTTTGAATCCGTTGAGAAATATCGATTCAGAAATAAAAAATGGAGACTAAAACTGTCCGTCAATGAGGGAATTAATTATTTACACAGAACGGAGCGTTGACTGTGCAGATTATTAATTTTCATTAACGAAGCAATAAAACGTGTGGATTAACGTACGATATATACACCGTTTGCCAAATGATCGTGCCGCACGAATTTTGCAATCATAAAACGACGATATTAAACACACCTCGTAAAATCTAGAAATGATCACAATCCTCGATATATGTAATATACGTATCGAGAGAATTAACAGGAAGAAATATATCATTGGCATTACTAAAATAAAAAGTAATTTCAACGTTGTTAATTCAATCACAGCGATCTGAAGAAAAGTACAGTTTTTTTTTTTTTTGGTTTTTTTATTCTCCTCCGTTGCAAAATTATAAAACTGCAGCGTGTAAATTTCGGAGGGAATTTTTCACCCGTACTATCCAAATCCTTTATTTTATCTCTACGTATACGATAATGTTTGCTCTCCGTTCTTTATTTTGTCTTTACCGCCTGTTGCCTTTAACACTCTTCTATCGTCACTGTCTAATTAATTAAATCTGTGGGCCGTGTGTGTTATCAGAGCGAAAGGACTAATGAGTATCGAATTCGCTGAGAGGCTGCCCGGTATCAAAGAACGCATTAATTTCAAATTAATTACAGGTATTATATTTCGACGGGGCGGGTGAATCTGATTGAAATAACGTTTCACCGTGATCCAATTACGTGTGAATATTGCTCACAAATATATATCTGTATAAATTATCATTCGTATATTTGATGCAGGGATGAAGAATTTTTAATTCGTGTAAAGTGTGCATTTCTCACGAAATGTGGAGAAATTTTCGTTATTTGTAAATTTTCACCGCTGGTCCGTCGGTGCAGTTTGCGATTCTCGATCCCACCAACCCAACAAAACTTTTCCAATTACTTCGGTAACGAGGTTAAAACTAGAATCTAGCTGGTATAATATCGCGTATATAAGCTGACTTTATACATTCCAGATTTCAACCCCTCCACGTTGCCCATAATTCTATGGTTGTAATATACGTATGTAATTCAAATATTCGGTACGAATTCGGTGAAACTCGCCAATTCGACGGCGGTCCGAAATTCAAAGGAAAAATTAAACGGACGGGAGGAAAAAAACTGGGACGTGATTCGTGGTTAAGAAGCGATATTTTTGCCAGGATTTTACATTTAGCTGGGCGTTTCTACGAGCTATAGATATATTCGCAAAAAATCTATAAATCATTCGGAAAATTGACAAACTTATGCGTGAAGTAAGTTTTCGCTGATAATTTCCAAACTCGCTGCTCCATTTTCAAAGTAAATAAAAATTTCGTAAAGCTTTCTTAAGAGTTTTTCAATTTAGATTTTCGATCAACGGAAATTCATGGGTATCAATTTTTTATTTAACACTTCCTGAATCAGTCTTCAGGAATTCTTCTGAAATTCACACCATTGGATGAAAATAAAAAAAAAAAATTAAAAGAAGGAAAAAAATTGAGAACATCGAGCTACGGAAGGATTCGATTACATACATATGTGTATAATTTTTACACGACACAGTCGGAGCATCGATATTATATTCCGTACGATAATTTCGAGTCTTATTTATGTTTTTTTTTTAGTACATATCGAAGTATAAGGACATATTATATTAAACCACCATAACTATAATTAACAGTTGATTCACGTCTGCCTCATAATCGAACTAAGAACGGACAGAGTAGAACGCGGAGAATACAACGATTTTATTTACAATTTTCAAAAAATATATAATATGTATATACTATACATACACTCAACTCCTCCGTTCATGCGCTCGGCATATGAATTTTCTTATACACATATAGTTACGATGTATGTGTAGTTAGATACTCATAAGGGTTTCTGCTGCACGTTATAATTATCGTTTTAAGTAGTATTTGGTTAAAGTTCACAATGTACATTTATTAATCGCCGTTACCGCCGTTATTTACATCCTTGTCGATGGCACTCGACGCTTTTAAAAACCACAACAAGCACCACAAGCTTCGCATTTATCGTAATATCGATAATTCTTATTACAATACAACTATACGTATATACAAGGAAATATCATATCACATGTACATACCGGGATCACATTTTTCTCGGTTATTTCAAACTATTAACACCGAACTGAAATGCATCGATGTTTAACATATATTTTCGCAAGTCCATTGTCGTTATTATACGATAATTATTTTTAAATTGTTCGCACATTATCGTCACGTTTATAGATTATGTTGGATGTTTTCACTTCACTCGCGATCAGTCGTACAATAGCACTTTTGTTTTTCATCAAAAATTTAGTTGATATTCAGATTTCCGATGGTGAACCGTTTCATCAACTATCGATAATCAACGCTTTAAATTCTTTCCACCTTCCGATCACTTTAGGTGCACGTATAATTATAATATATATTATCGAGTAGAGGAATACAGTTGGTTCACATGGTGTATATATATATATATACATTTTTTTTTGGAGATTTTCCCTTTATTTTTTACTCGTTCAAACTTTTATTTCATTCTCAACTACTTTTTCCCTCGCAAAAAGTTCTTCTACTTTACCCTCATGGAAATAAAATTAAAAACATATCAACGTATTATCGATAGTCTTCCGAGAGGAACAATAACAGAACAGAACAAAAGGAAAAACGAAACATCGACGATCACCGCGTCGCTGAGACATCGGCAACGCGAGATAAAGGGGGCAGGGGTCACGCGTTATCGGTAAAAAGGAATTCGCATTCGGAAAGCAGTACCTCAAGATCCGACGGGACGGTGTGGAGGTCCGAATTGGCGGCGTGATCCGGCGCCGAGACGTTGGCAGGTTTGGTCGCTGTGCGCTGCTTGGTCCTTGCGTGCTTCGTTTTACCTGGCGTCGTCCGGATGAGAACCCCTGTCCGAGGCGCACCGGTCCGACAGGGGGCAGCGTGAGCGGCGCCGGTGGCGCCAACTTTGTCAGCCTTGCGAAGCTTGACGCTGAACTTGAACGGCGGCTTGTAGACAACCTGCAGCCGCACTCTGTCGCTCTTCTCGCTGCTTCTGGCGATGGAACCGAGACTCCGAGCCTTCGGGTCAGTCGGTCGTCGCAACGTAACCTGCCGCGTTCGACCCGTCGCGTTTCTGCCACCTCCACCCGACGTCAGACCCGCAGGAGTCGACTTGCTTTTAGGCAGGCAGGACGGCTCCTCGGCTCTACCCTGCGATGCCATCAGCCAGGATCGTACCTTGTTCTTTGGGTCTGAGTCGGCTATCGAAGTCGTCGTGTCGTTTTCCGCCTGAGCCGCCGAGTAGTCGATCACCTCCTTCTTTTTTCGACGCTTCTTGTTCAGTCCGTTGTTTATGTTGTTGTTGGACTCCGACGAACCCTGGACCTTTTCCTTAGACGTCTTCTTCCCTCGAACTCCCGACGCCAGTAACACCTCAGCGACTCGTTTACGCGAACTCACCTCATCTATCGCTGTCACTGTCCCCGGTGATCCTGCACCCGGAACCACTAACGCCACAGCCGCCGCCGCTGCCACTGCCGCTGCCCCTTCCGGGGCTACTCTCTTCTTTTTTCCAACCTTTGACCGTCAAACAATCCATTAATTTCGACCCTGTATCGGGCCTCTGACGGATATTGGGGTGGGAAGTCATTGGGAAGATGGAGAACGGGATTCGGATTGAACATCAATGGAGAACTCACCTAGGATTCGGAAACTTCAGGATTAAATTTTACTTGTTATGGTGACAGTGGTAAGTGTCATACTTCGAAACGAACGCTTTATAATCATTGAACGAACAGTTCGATACACTCGCCGTTTTCATTCTGAATCTCGACTGGAGACCAAATGAGAACTTCGGAATTTAATTTGACTCCACTAAGTAACGAGTTTAGGATCAGTGTTCCAGAAGCAAGCTCGTGAACGTGTTTCTACGCCACAGTTATAAGTGTGAACCTTCGAAATGAAAACGGCAGTGACGAATGAACAGAAACCTTTGAATCTACAATTGTATACACTCGCCATGTTCGTTCTAAATCTGAATATGCACGTGTTGATGACCAAAAAAGTATTTCGGGAGATCGATCTGCTAGAAACATGCTAATGAAAGTGCTTCTACGAAGCTGTCATAACGGTCACACATTTCGCAGAAAAGGCAAACAACGCAAGGAAATGAACACCAGCCATTGAATGAACAGTTTAATGCACTCGAAATATTCAATCTGGACATTGTTCATCCTCGGTTTGCACGAAGTGGGAGCTTTTACCTTTGGTGCTTTCTCCTTGGAGACCGAAGTCACATTCTTGTTATGCTTCCGGCGCCGTCTCTTCTCTCTGACCTTCCGGCTCAACGGAAGTTTCGCCCTGACCGCTGGTGGATGAACCGTGACTCCCCCCTCTCCTTCCGGTGGTAGACGTACCGTCTCCGTCGTTGAGCTGTGGATTATCGTTACCGATTTCAACTTGAGATCGGGCCGCTTCCCCAACAGTTTCGTGCTCGCCACCTGTCGAGACATTCAATATCGTTGAGAGAATTCACGGCAAAGAAGCGGAACAAAAAATTAATACAAACATCAAACCTAATGAGATAAAGGCATGGTTAACTTGATTACGCGGCTCCGATGGACGGTATGGGTGTGGAGTGGAAAATTCTAGCATTAAACGAGCTTTATTTTTCTACTTTCTTTCTCTGCCGACGGTATAAGCTGAAAAATAAGCTAACGAAGCCACTGAGACGTAATCTTGAATCGATCAGGATTGTTCGAGCCAATTTTCCGACGAGGATTAGCGAAGTGAACTTGGAACTTTTCGTGTCAACCGAACCAACTTTCTTCTCTTCTTCGCTCATCTTTCTTCTCTATCACATTGGGTTTCACAAACTTTTCTGTGTAGGACTAGGTTTAATAGCGAAGAGAATATTATTCATCTCTCAACTAGATGCAAAGTTTACCCAGAACAATTTTCCAGTAAACTAGGTGACAAAAAATAGGTATTGTTTTCTACCGACGAAATACTGATCATAGTATAGGTAAATTGGCAATCAGGATAGATGTTTAATCAAGTTCACATTACGAATGATGGAGCTTAACGAGCTTCTACGAAGTGATTTGGAGGTTTTTGCCGCAAGTGCTGATATTTTGCGATTCGAGGAGCTAATTGTTGATCGGGTTACTACTTAGCTCACTGTTTACGCCATCGGAAATAATCAGTAATTTTGTTACATACGTTATGGACGTATTTGATCGGGTTAAGGTCAAGACGGTGGCAAAGACGATGATCAAAGTGTTTACTGCTAGCCTAGAATCTTTAAGACACAACTGCAATACAGGGAAAATTATCAGGTTCGACTCAAAGTCTAATCGCAATCACTTACTGCACTTTTCGCAATTCTTCGGTGAACTCTTGTCCGTTCTTCTCTAAATCGGGCAAAAGGTGACAAAAAATATTCGCAAAAGGATCGTTAAAGTATCGATGAAAGTCTTTTAGAATCTAGATATCACTTGGATTCATAATTATTTTTTTTTGCGGTATGAGATCCGGTCGAATTCACTTGCAGTGAGACTTGGAAAGGATTGAAATTACTCGAAGCGAAAACTTCTTGGAAGACTTGGATGTTCTCGAAATGTCTCACGACTTGAAGTGAATTCGAAGGACTTGTCCGCAGGTATCAGAACTGTTGTGAAAGTTGAATACGAACCAGAAGAGCGATTGCAGCAAGAACTATGAGCGCCACTGCGTACCAATGATCGGCTACCCATCGTTTAAACGATGCGAGACTTTCATCGGAGAGAAGGAGCTTCCTGAGAGTAGCCAGAGGGCCGCTCGGATCGACCTTTAACAACACAAAAAGGATAAAGGGAGGTTAAGAACTTCTTCGCGAGTCGAAGTAGCCGCCTCGAGATACGCTCCGCGTCGTAAAATTACCTCTCTGCATTTCTGAAACACATCGCAGTATCCGTTGTAGTCATTGCAGGGTGTTCCAGGCTTGGAAAACATGTCCGGAATATCGTAGGGCCGTTTGTTCCAGTCGAAGGACGAACTGCGGAAGTAAAACTAGGTGGTGAATTGAAAAATGGTAAAAGGTGAGAAGAGCCTTGGATGGTTTTTAAAAAACTACGAAAACTCAAAGGCCAACGATGTTTGCACCAATTTTGTTTTCATTGTCTACCGGGGTTTTTTTTCGCATGAAAGATCATCGGGAATCCATGAAAACGTGCTCTCGCCGTTTTCGTTGCTTTTTCGCAAAAACCATCGGCTCACTTTTTCATAAATTTCGACTCAGTTTTGAATCATGGCGGATAATTGGTCGAGGATGACTAACAGGCAAGGTTTATTCTCGCCAGGCTCTCTGCAGCAGAGTTCACAGGCCTTCGTGGGTGGATCGGTTGGCCCTGGAATGCACTGACAAGATTCCAGTCCGTAGGCGAGGCAGATACTCCCCGTGCACTCCTGAAACGTATTTTAAAACGGTCTTGTTTAGCCGAGGTTTTCAACGATCCATTCTCACGTATTCTTCGCGCGTATCTCATGCACAATTTTACGGACTGTCCGAAGAATAGTGCAACAAAAAAAAAAAAAATTCAGACGAACATGGCGTTAATTTGCAGAGGGAAAATGTGACAGCGGCTTAAAACTTGCCAACCTTTTAGCGTCTCAGGAATTTTCTATAGCACGTTGTATCGAAGCGGAAAAAATAAAAATTAACGAAGAAGGTGAAGGTACAGTTTTCGTTTCACGAGATTCCATCGATCAGGAATTTTTACATGACTTACAATTAAAGCTAACCTGATGTAAAGTATTTTAAATTTCTTCAAAAAAATAATAATCAAGGTCACGTAGTACTCCCACCTCTACCGACCGAGCACTCATCTCTTTTCTTCTCACACATTAAATAAACAAATGAACGGAAAGAGTTCAAATTGTGTCGCTCTTTTCTAACGGAATTCAGAAAAGTAAGTCATATCCCGAAGATCGTCAAAAAAAAAAAGACAACGCGTGGCTGACTTTTTTTTTGGGAATTTAATATGGGAAAAAAAAGGGTGAGTATTCTCGGTCGGTAAAGATAGGACACTAATGAACGACTTTGATAAGTTATATTTATTTCCGTGGTGATGAAGCGAATTAGCCACAGCTGGATTGAGAAAATTATCGGCAACCCAGATCGCTGGGAGGATTAATTAAGATCGACAAGTTCTACCGTTCCTCCATTATACTTTTAGCAAAGCTTAAAGCACGAAGCTGTGATTCTGAAGTTATAAGTTGTAAGAAGAATAAGAAAAAGGAGGAGAAGAAATTTGTGGTTATTGAACGAGCTGTCACTCTGTTCGGTGACAATAAGCTTCGACCTAATTCCTGCACTTTGTAAGAACTCTCCGACAAAGCTTTTATGGAAGTGAACCGCGAGCCGAGATCCGCGAGACGGAGAAAACGGTTTGACGCGGTCAGTAGGAGCTTTTCTTCTACGTCTCTCTTTTTTTCTCACTTCTTTGTTTTTTCTTCAATTTTTTTTATTTGTTTCAATTTTATCTTTTCATTCCATCTTCTTTTTTTTTTTTTTTTTTTTTTTGTTTTCCTTTTCACTCAAATAATTACCGTACGATTTCAGGCTCAGGTTTATACCGAAAACACATTCAGTTCGTCGATTTTAACCTGTGAAGAGTAGAAATAGAAGAAAAATAAAGATAAAAAATTGTTTAAAGATTAAACTCACCCCCATAAAGCAGACCAGCTCGTCGTTGCAGACCGTCTTGTTCAGCTTGTTGATAGACGGTGGACAATGCGGTACACGACCGTCGCAGAAACTTGCATCTCTGCACCCGTTGTCATCCCTGCACTTGACATTGAACTGCAGTTTGCATTCGGTTGTGCAGCATGGGCCCTGTGCAAAAGAAATTAATTTCACCTTACTTGTTACGATGGGTTTTTCATCGAGTTTCTACAAGGTGGTTGACGATACCAGAATAAAAAAATCTATAGATTCATAATTACTTTTGTCGTTAAAAAAAAAAAAAAAAAAATGAAGAAGAAAAATAGTGAAACAATTTTTACTAACAGTTGCATAAACGATCGGTCAACTCTCTTCGTCCGAATTAGCGATTCAAAATTTTATTTTTCCCTTGCTAAATACAGATTAATTTACCGAAATTCTACTCGATAAAGTTTATTTTGTTCTCTAGAAGCAATTTGTATGTTTTAATAGTAACGGTTGAAAGCGATAAAAATTTATCGACGAAATTTAAATAATGATGAAGAAAATAAAAGTAAATAAATGAAACACTCCTCGGGGCGTTTTGCGAAACGTTGAATTTACAGCAAACGTGTACGATATAAAGTGTAAAAGGCTGACGCTGCTCCAGACGAGTTGGAAAATATAATGAAAAAAAAAACGGGGCAATCACAAATAGAGAATACGTGAAATAGAAAACGCGTATCGTTTTACTCGAGTTTGAAATTTACCGGCAGGGATGAAACGGGATAAATGTATCGTTCGGCAGTTTTACAGAAGGAATTAATACTGCATCCGCTGGAGTATCTGAAGCGCGTAGTGCAGACGTTGAGCGAATTCTAAGGGTTGTAAAGACATTGAGCTTTACGTATAACAGAAAATTGAATCGAGAAACTCGATAGGTGTATAATACGCTGTGAGCGTTGTCGAGATGGAAAATATTTTTGAGGTAATATATTACACGTGTAAATTTTACACGTGAAGTATTTTACGCCAACTCGACGAATGATGTTTCAGATTTTTCTCTCAAACCGTTACTTTTTTGCATAAATTTTTCAAAGATCCAAACAGAATAACATTTTTGATATTTTCAAAAATTCTTCGAATTCATACATTTTTACGCACGAAGCGTATGATTACGTGATTGATGATAGATTTAAAAAAATTGATAATTGCTAAGAAAAATAACAAACGAAGCAAATTTGGAAATTTTAGTTTCTAAGAATTCGGTCTAATAAATATTATAAAAAAAGTTTCCAGTTCCGGATTTCGCCTCAAACAATCGTCTTTGATCTAAGATCGATTTTTGAGAGCCGTTTCGTAAATTTCAAAAGTGCAATTCAGTTTTTCATCTTTAATTTTAATCGTTTGCGATAAAAAAATAAAATAGTTAAGGACTGAGCGGTAACCGGAACTGACAAATTTCTCTCAGTGTATGTAGAGTTAGTAAAGTGGTATAAAAAATGACGATGGAAATAAAAAAATGGCGAGAGAAATATCATTTGCAGAGTTGGGGTTGAACATTCCGTGTTGTATAACGTTAACCGAAACGAGACAGTGAAGAATATGCGGGGAACAATCCCTAACCTGACTGGGACTGCAAATCGAGCCGGGAGTAAGTCGGCAGGGAGTTTCTTCGGCGGGTGGATAACGACGCTGAGGGAAGCAGCAGGAATCTCTGCAATCTTCTTCCCAGCCGCAGTCGCACTCCTCACCTTCCTCGACGACGCCGTTTCCGCAGAGGGAAGCTTGGGGTTCTGTAAAAGAAAACAAGTATGCATGGAACAAGGAAAAAAAAAAAAACAAGAACGAAATTAAAGATAAAACGGAATCGGGACGAGGAAAATTCCGGGCTGAGGGACTCCCTCTATCTCGGCTAATAACTCAACGGGAAGATAGAAGAGGGGGGGGGGGGGGGGGGGGGTAGAACTTGAAAGGAAAATTATAGAAGCCGAAGCCAAAGTTGTTTTTAATTCGGTTACGACAACGAATGGATCATAGTTATCCAATTTCCATCAAACTTATTAGCCTGCCTCCAGAGCCACGGGACCAAACTGACTTTATGAAAAAAGTTTTCTTTCACTGATTAGTCGAGTTATGTCGCTCCTCCTTCGGATCCGGTTTTTAACCGAGCAACTTATTTAGGGCAATGAAAACTTCCCGAGTCTTTTCCCCCCCTCCCCCCCCCCCTGGAATTTTTAACGATAACGCAATATGCCGCGTCGTCCTAACTTTGTTGGGGGAATTTCGAACCTTCGAAGAAAGTTTGAACAAAAAATGAGCGACGAATCCATCGTTGAAATTTCGAAATTGACTATTTCTCATCCTCAGCTCAACGAACGTTTGATCTGCACTACAGACTGCAGTCACTCGATAAACTCGAGCTTTGTCTAGAAAGCTTTTCCGATCTTCAAAGAAGCTTCGCTGCTCTGCCTGTAGAGAGTTGAATAATCGTCGCCTTTGCTTTTTATCTCTAAAAAGGAAACGAAATACCCGCCTTTTTTTGCTCTTCCGTCAATAGTAGCTTCAAGCTTCGTGTTATCACCGCCGATCGAAACTGCGAGTTCTCTTTCGCGCTCTGCTAAATCTTTGCTTTTACGATATCGTTATCTGTGGGACATGTCGAATTTTTTCTTAAATTTCAATTTGAGCAAATTAAATTTGAGGGCGCAGATTCCTCGGTCAATGTTTATACGGTCGACTTGAAATTTTGACACAATCTTTAAAACTCGTTTATCGATTCCAGCTCGTGGCTAGATTTTCAAATTTCAATTCCAAAATTCTTGTATAAAAATTTTTCCAACAACTCTTTGGTCGAAGAATAAAAATTTTTTGTTTTTCAATCGTATATATTTGAAACTAGAATTCTTTTTTTAACATTTGGGCTACGAGCTTGAACCCGAAAAAATGTTTTGAACTGAAAAATATTTTTATAACTGTTACACAGTACGTTTAATCCTTCAACTTTTATAAAACTTGTCAGGTTCGATGAATTCATTAGATAAGAGAAAATGTTGATGCAATTTGACTCGGCATATTTGTTTCGAACTTCTTGTACGCTTTTTGCTGCGCAAAGTTTAATTATCTCTCCAGTCAAATTCATCCGATTTGACTAATGATTTTCGCTTTGAATCGATCTTCCCACATTTCAATAAGAAAATTACTTACAGGAAAAATAATTTAGTGTAAAATTATTGCAGATTGCGGTCATCGAAGGTGCAGAAAAAGCCAGAAGGAAAGCCGAATCTCTGAATTGCATATCTTTGATGCTGAGGACTTTTTCGTCCACCGGTGGTGAGTTCATAATTAAATGTATACTTCGCAGTGAAAATAGTAGGTAAAAGAAAAAAACCCGAATGCAGTTTTGGGTAGACTTGATGCAGAAGTAAATTGAGGGGGTTGGATTGGCCAAGAATCGACACTTTTTATCAATTTGATTACAAAATAGTCGTTTATACTGACAATGAGTATTTATCAAACTATTATATTCTTGAACTACGAACGTTTCGTTGGCAATACAAAAATAGAACGTTCTGATGTTATAAACAAAAGTTCAGACCCTGATTGAAATCGAGTTAAAATTATTAAAAATCTAATGAATTCGTTCGATTTCGCTCATCTTACTCAGAATACTATTTTCCACAGTCATAAAACAGGATGTTTTTTTCTTTAATACAGTAAATTCAATGCCGCGTTGAAAAATTAAATCACTAGCAATGCCAACATGATGAAAGAAAAGTGTTTCAGAGAAAAAAAAACTGTCAAATCAACCCAAAAATATTACTGACCCTGCTGAGATGTATATTTTTTTTTTAACCGGTTATTCGAAACGAAACTAATATCAAAACTCTTGCTTATAATTTTACTATTTTCTATTTTTGTACAATTATTCAACAGATTTTCGTACAGCTTACGAGTGTAACAATCTGATGAAACATCTCGTTCAAATAAAATGTATCGATTTTCGGCCATCCGTACGGGTCGAAAATTTTCCCCGCATGTATCGGGATTGTCACTTTGCAACGCGTCATCTGGTGGGGAAAAAAAATTAAATCAATGCAACGAGGCTCAAAGCCGTGTTTTTCGCATGTGGTCAGTAAAACAGATATAAATCATTGATTGTGTTTCCTTAATAAACGTGACACGAGTAATTTGAAAGCCCAAGAATTGCGATTTGCTTCCATTAAAATGAGAAAAAAAAAAAAACTTAGGTTACGCGGTGATAAAATGGCGCCGAAAATCAAGCTCTGACGTCATTGGGGACATTTTCCAATAACCACACGTGAGATTTCTCGGTGATAGCGGAAAGACGCCGGGCGTCGAATAGATTGGATTAGCCCTTGCACGGACAAGCTTTCACTCTCATCTCTATCCTGCGGGGTACTGCTAAAGGTTCTTAGAATTTGAATTTCTTCCCCGCATCCGTGATTTGATCTCGCCTCTTCGCGCCTTAATTCTCCTCGGGGTTTCCGCCATTTCCCGAAAGGCGGCCACCGCACAATGTACATTGTAGGGGATAAAGTTATATCTCGTACCTGCGTGTAAGCCGCGTTCTTATCTTTTTCGAAATCTCTCCCGTATGGCGGTGAGAATTCAATTACGCTCACGTCTAAAGTCGATTGTCACCGTGTAAGAATTGAAACTTCGTAATTCGTCGACTTTTCCACATAATTTCCATGGTCCGAATGATATTTATTAATTTTTTTCTAGGTGATTGTTCGAACGATCCAGACGTTCGAATATATTAACGTTTATTTTCCACTTTCCCGTATTTCAAAGATTTTGAATAATTTAGAAATAGTCTTTCTTCTTCATTCTAACTTCTAGAATCGAAGAATTACGCTTTGGGTTAATTTCACATTACAAAAAGTAAAAGACTTCAAGGCGCAGAAGTTACGAAGAATCTTCTTTTTTTTCAAAACGGTTCTAGTCCTATAGAAAAAAAAAAAAAAAACACACACACACACACACACATTCAATGTTTCATGAGCTACATTTTTAGTTCTGACTAATTTCTCCAGCTAATTTAGAACGCCGGATTTGGGTATGTGGTTTTTTTTTTTTTTTTTTACAAGATGACAAGAAGAAGAAATTCTGTGAGAATCAATTTTCTGCGGTCGAAAAATGAAAGAAGACGTTCACTTTGACGTTGATTTGGTGTAAAATCGATGTAGATTATACACACACATATAACATAATTTATATATATATAAATATCAGACGCTAAGCTTTTCGATTATCGGGTGAACGCTGTTTTTAATCTCTGGAATTCGCTGCGGTATTCGAAAGGAGGGAGAGGATTGGATATTGGAAAAAGGGTTGAGTATAACAGACATGGTGAAAGGCGAGAGAAATGATAAAAAGGTATGCGCTGATTTGGGATTGGCGTGAGTTTCGAAAAGGGCGTAATCGGAATAGCCGGGGGGTGGGGAATTTTTTTCTTTCTATCTCTTATTTTTTTTTTTGTGGTTTTTTGTTTTTTTTTTTTTACAAATTTATAGCCGCCCTCGTCAAGCCTGCGTGTGAAACTGCGTTAATTGAATTTCAAAGTAACAAGTGTTTTCCCTTCCCTCTTTCGAATCTTCCGCCTTTCGATACGAGGGGTTAATTGAATTTCCAACTGAACGAACATCGCGCTTTGGAGAAAGGAGGCCGACGGATGGATTGAAGGGTGGATGGATGGACGGATGGATGGATATGAGTTGTAAGGATTTAAATTCTCAGCTTGGAAATTGTCAACTTATCGCGGGTGACGAGCGGGAATAATTGACATCCTTTTTTCCCGCGACATAAAGAACGCGATTTTCAGCCTTCCAAGGATGAGTGGTCGTCTGGACCGTGTGAATCAAAAGTTACAAGAGACTAAAAAAAAAAAAAAAAAAAAACAAAAACGTTAGAAAAATCTTCACCAATATGTTTTTCGCAACAATGGTAGCGAAAGGGAATAAAATAATATCATCTGTATTGCGTAATAGAAGTGAATGTTAACTAATTCGAATAACACGAGAGTACAAGATACAAACATTTTTAAATGATATTTTCTAGTAAGAACCTTAGAAATTATGAAAACTTTTCTTTATTTTTTCAACCCGATTCTGACTTTTTTAAGATTATTTTATTCGCGACAGAGATCTCCAGAGACTGCTTGAAATTTTTTTGTAATTATGATACGACAGATTCATAGTTCGTCAGTAATTACATTTGTACGTTGTAAGTTTCATCTCTCAAGTAAGAGATTTCGTGAATGTGTGAGAATATTATAAAAAATCCTCGAGCTTAATCATTTTCAACATTCCAATTATCAAAACCATTTCTCAAATTGTTGGTAAATATATCTTAGCTTGTGTTATTCAAATTTTCGCATGTAACAAAGGACATGTTAATTTAATCACGTTCACTATACAAAATCATTAGGATAAATCATAACATTGCGAAAGATTTTTCAACCGACATTTTCTGACCGAATGGAATTTATTAACTTCAACGTAACGATACGTAAGATAAAAGTTCATTGTTGTGCAATTTTAAAATAACTTTCAATAGGTTGACTTTTCGAAATATGTATGACTATGTTTTGGTTGTTACGGTTTACCAAAAATCAGAAAATCCTGAAGAGGTGCGAAGCAACGATTGTTTCCTAAGCTTGCTTCGTTACATCAACGTTACTTACTACTAAATTTAACCCAATAATTTTCTCTCTTCCCAACCTAATATTCAGACGATTCATCCTCTGAAACCTCCGCCGACTGCGTGCGAAGCTTCTTGCGCAGTGCACCAGACAAAACCGATAAAGCTGATTCGACGGTATCGATTATACAATATTCCGTACAATTACTGGCCAATTACGGCGGGACGAAACGACGAAATATTTTTCCCCCCATCTTCGTGCAGTCGCGGAGATAAGAGGACCGAATATTTAGCGCGAGCTTTTTTCCTCTGATTTTTTTGTCGGGCATTTTTCTTTTTCTTTTTTCTTTTTTTTTTTCACCTTTCTCCCTCCGCGACGCGTCATTATTATAATGCGGCTGAAATTCCTCCTTACCCGTGAAGCATCCCTTCGGGGAACGCGCCTTGGTGTTTAGGACCGGATTGATCGCGCTTATGCTGCAGGGGCTGAAACGGTTGTTATTTTTCTTATCTCCGCTGGTGGCGCGCGCGAACATTATGAAGTTTCCGTCCTCCCCTCCTGGTGTGCACTGTTCCGGATCGTGCTGCAACATATGTCACGACGGATTAAAATCTCACTTTTCCTCCTTGCCCGAGATTGAATCGGTACTGGGACAAGAGGCAACAGAAATAATAACCCAAAGGAAAATTTATCGTGGCAAAAATAACTCGCACAAAAATAATTCGCTACAAAATTATGATACTTGACATTCAATTTAATTGAATGCGATTCAATCTGATTTATCAATCTTTTTTCATGGGTTATTTTTGTCTTGGATTATTTTTGTTTGACTTATTTTTATTCGTGTTATTTATAACAGGTCATGTTTTTATGAGTTATTTCTTTCAGGTTATTTGTGTTCCGGTTATTTTCGTCACAGGTTGACTTTCGTCATAGGTTATTTTTGACTTGGATTATTTTTGTTCTAGGTTAGTTTTGTTTCGATTATTCATGACAGGTCATATTTGTATGGGTTATTTTTGTTTCGAGTTATTTTTATCAAGGTTATTTTTGTCTTGGATTATTTTTGTTTCAGGTTATTTTTGTCTTGGGTTATTTTTGTCTTAGGTTATTCTTGTTTTAGGTTATTTTTGTCATTGGTTGATTTTTTCATGGCTTATTTTTGTCTTGGATTATGTTTTTTCGGGTTATTGATTACAAGTTATTTTTGTATCGGTTATCTTTACACAGATTATTGAGGTCGATCACCATTTGAATCGAGGGCATTGGCGAATGGAAGTTTTCAGAGGCGGGGTGAAACGCCGTAAAACATTTTATCTTGAAGTGGATTTTTCGGATTAGAAAACGCGAGACGAGTCTCAAATATTACCCCATCGTGACGCGTGACGCGGTTGTTTTTTTTTATTGTTTTTTAAATTTTTTTCTTTTTTTTTTTCTCACTCACCGGCGATCCGAAGTTGTGACCAATTTCGTGGGCCAACGTGACGTGAGAAACCGCCGGTGGCACGTGTTTTCCGTAGTTTAACAACGTCACGATACCGGTATTCAGAGATTTCATGCTTCCCCGATAATGCTGCAACACAAAAATATCATGCGAAATTTCAGTGATCAGAAATGCTTCAGAATTCAATCATCAACTTCAAATATTAAATAATGATAGATGGACAATCCTTAGAGTTTCCTGACAACCTCGCTGCTTCTCAAATTTGCAATTCTTACTGGATATAATTCCGCTCGTTTTATAGCCACGACTTCTCCTCTATCTTAAAATCAAGCACGCTATGAGGGAAAAAAATCTTTGACCGCTGTGATTTTTTCGTTATACGAAATAATTAATTTAATTCTATACCTACGGAAGTAAATAATTTTTTTTAATCGATCGGAGTTTCGTCGATATTACTGAACGATGAAAGATCTTTGACATCGTTATCTATAATTATTTTATAAAATTGGTCAAATTCATTTCCATTTAATCAGATTATTTACTACACTTTGTAGCTATCCCTTGTCAAATTAATTCACTTCAAGTCAAATAGAATTCAATGAATTCTTATTGTTAGAATTAAAAAACGGGTTATACAGCCAAATTTGAGAGATTGTATTTTTCTATTTTTCTCAGTGTAGCTGTGAGGTCGTAAGTCGGATTAAACAAAAACGACTTTATCAATGTCGAGTCATCCGTGAATAATTTTAACTCTAACTTTCATTCAAATATCGACGTGAACTCCAGATTCTCAGATTAAAAATTTTCGTATTTTCTACTCTCGCCTTCTCTCTGTTTCCCGCGTTGCTGCTTTTTACACCCTGAAAACAAGTAACCGGGGCGTGAAACGAGGAAAATGTCGCCTTGCCTTGAATCGCGTGGGTTTTAAACCTGACGGGAGGATTTAGCCCGTTGAACCTTAGCGAGGAGAAGGTAAACGCCTCGTCGCTTATTATTGCACGATAAGCGATACGATACGGTGGATGGTGTGCACCTTTCATTCATGATATACATTTCACGTCAAATTAGCCAAACGAGGTTTGAATAAATGAGAACGCGGCTCGCGTCCCACGCAGAACGCGTCTAAAATTTTCGCTCAACGTAAAAAGACGTTAATAATTACGGGTGTCATTTATTTGACTCTTCGCTAACCTCCGATTTCTAACTTTGGAACTTTTATAACGCAGAGTGAATTTCTAACGACTGCACGGCATGTCGTCTGCTAAAACTTTATGCGCACGCGCTATAATCCGGGAACCGCTGTCGTCAGGGGGACCAACTGTCAATAACCTCAAATATTTTTACCGTCGTGAGTTGAACGCTAGTCAATTTATTGCCCACGCGCCGTAATCCGAGAACAGCTGTTTGCCAGGGTGACCAACCGTCACAAATGTAACCTCAAAAATTTTGACAGTTCAACCCACAACTGAGGTCACGCTTATGAGTTTACACATGTGACGGTTGGTAGCCATGGTAAACAGTTGCTCTTTTGGATCGCAGCGCGTGCGCGTTAGACTTTAGCAGACGACGGACCGTGCAGTCGTTAGGAATTCACCGTTCATGTGTTCACTTGTTCACCTACAAATACGCCGCTGTGTCAGTCGTCGGTTAGTCTCCAAAGCAGGTCCAAAACTCCCGTCTCACTTTCCGTCAGAGCAAATAAGAAGAAGTAGAATAAAGTCGAAAAGGACATAAATAAGAAGGCGGGCAGGAGTTTTATTTGCTATCGCGTAACTAAATCTCTCCGGTATTTTCTTGCAGTCTGCTTTTTCCCTTCTCTCTTTCCCTCTTTCACTTTTCTCTCTCTACATACGTATATATGTATATGTATACAGTAACACCGACGTGTGATCTGCGTGTATTTATTTACCTGTCCACCGGCTTTTCCACCACCACAAATGCACAGCTTGATATACTCGGCTATACGTCTCTATCGTCGTTTCGATATGGTATGTATAATATCTTTACACGTTCGACGATATTCAAACCTCTGCTCTGCGGACTTGCCGATCGGTGCACAAAAACATCAATTCGTGCTACGCTTTTCGTTCTGTATCCCGCTGCCACGATGCAAACGGTTTTTATTCTGTATGACGTGGCGATATTGAATCGAGATTTGAACTACCGAGAGAAATCTATAAAAGCGCGGGTGAATGTAAGGAGAGGAGGACAGTGGCTGAGAATAATGAATTCCAAACACAAACGGCACACTTATTTCGTGCACGATTTTTCATATCTTATCAGACATGAAAATCAAGGTCTTATGGGACGTACATTCTCAACAAAAAGTTAGTCTCGGTGAGAATATTGAATACTTCCCCATGAGATCAAATCTGATAAACATCAATCACAACCAAGTCGATGAGATGGTTCGTCTTGAATAATAATAATAATAATAATAATAATAATAATAATGTAAAAAAGTTGTTAATGAATTGTTTGAACAAAAATTCGTGTAACAAATCTCTAGTGAAATTTGTTTTATTTTATATAAAATGAATTCATTTATTTTTCTGAATAAATATGAATTTTTTTAGAATTTTTGGCGATTTTGAAAAAACTCGTTTTTGTAAATTTTTTAACGTTCTACTTGTGAAACTATTCGTTCCATGTCTTTAGAACTCGTTCAGTGTAATGTACAATCATTTTACGAAAACCAATCCAAGTTTAACAACTTGTCATCCGTTTTTCAATATTGAAAAAATTCTTGACAATTTTTCAAAATCGCCGAAAATTCAACAAAAATTCATAGGTATTCAGAAGAATCAGTGAATTCATTTTAAACGAAATAAAAAAAAATTTCACTAGAGATTTGTTGCACAGATTTTTGTTTAAAAAATTTATTAACAAACTTTTTGACATTATTCTTACTGAAAACGCATTATTT
Organism: Neodiprion lecontei; assembly: GCF_021901455.1. Taxonomy (NCBI): domain Eukaryota; kingdom Metazoa; phylum Arthropoda; class Insecta; order Hymenoptera; family Diprionidae; genus Neodiprion; species Neodiprion lecontei. The sequence goes on from NC_060262.1 coordinate 4,818,574, forward strand.
CATCAACTTGGTTGTGATTGATTTTTTTTTCAGATTCTTATCTCATCGCGAAGTGTTCAATATTCTCACCGAGACTCACTTTTGGTTGGGAATATACGTCCTGTGAGACCTTAATTTACGATATGCCATACAAAAAATCAGTTGAATCAGGGTTTGAACAGTGAAAGTAACGTCGATTGAATTAAATTTGACGAAAAGAATCTCTGCTTTATATAGTAAGAAGAAAGAATAAAAATTTCACGTTAATTCGAATGAAGAAACTTCAGCTGTCGATTCACCTTTGAAAACGTTTTAGGGTTTGTGTTTAGTTATCCAACAGTGAGACCGTATTGTTTGTATTAAATTCTGTAAGATTTACCTAAAACGCATCCCCAGTAGCGCAAAAATATTTTTTCTTCAATATTAAGCATAAGTTTATCAATAACAACTACAATTCTGATTTTATATCCAACGATTTTCGTGTTTACAGGAAATTTCGAGAGAATTGCTTTGGAAAAAAAAAAGAGTCATCAACCGTCGGAATTGGACCAACTAACGGTAAGTTGTTTTTGATTTGAAAAAAAGAACGCAACAACCTAAACCATCAATCGAATATCCGCGAATTATTCCACGTCATTCGGTCAATGAATATAAATTCCGCATCGCGCGTTTTGACTCGATTTATAAAAAAGTGCGAAAATCTATAAATATTCATAGCTACTAGAGTGGTAGCAAGATATGTCGAAGACGGACATTCTTAACGATCAAAATAAATCATTAAAAAGTTGGAATTATTTGCAGGTCGTCTTTTACGATCTGAAAGATGTTGGCAAGTTTTCCTCGTGTACAAATTTCTTTATGGTGGCTTATATAATTAAATACTCGATAAAGTTTTCTCTCCGTTGTCTCCCTCCTTTTTTCTCCTCGTCGACCGTTTCGTCTCCTCCTTTGGAGTCCGCCGCCACAATGTGAAACAAAGAAAGAAACCGAAAAAAAAAAACACACAACTACGCGTAAAACGATTAGCTTCTTCGTACTTACTCCGTTCTTCTCGCAGACTCCACCGGCGTTCTTCAAATCCCCTGTCCAAGCCAGACCCAGTGTACCCATCTCAAAGTCCCTGTAGGTGAACATGTAGGCTAAGCAAAACGCGTCGTAATCCTCCTCTGGAACAGAAGAAACGTCGAGAAACGACGCGTGAGAACTATACTAACGAGGAAGAGATTTCCCTTCCCATCGCCGTTTTCCTCTTTCGACGTCCTCCGTAAAAACCTCCGAAATAACGCGGCTCGGGACGAATCGGCACACCAATTTTTTCTAGCACATGGGACCAGCCATCGGTGGTCGAACAGATGAGCGAAGAGAAGCCGAAGAAATTGCAGAACTCCATCTACGCGTTATGCCCCGAATGAGTAAACCCGGATTCTTGTTTATGTTACGATCATCGAGAAGCAGGTTCTGTTTGGCCGATGTAAGTGGTTGCCGGTAGAAGCCGTAAACCGTTGACGAATAATAAAAGTCTGCACCCGTGAAATTCAGGGAGGGTGTTTTTGTCCGATGGAAATATGTACACGTATGCCTGTACGTACAGGTGTACGTATGCTTCCAGAGGGTATAAATTGAATCGGGCCAGGGACATTACGACGCGTTATAACCGAGGGGAAGATGTCGCCTTTTATATGTTCGACGAGATCGGATCGGATCGAATCGGATCAAATCGAATCGAGCCGATGAAGGTAGAGGGTGAAATCCGGAGGTGCAGGGTACTTGCTGCAAACAAGAAAACGCGCCACTTCTATCACCACGTCGTGTCTGACGATAAGAAAAACTATTCAGCTTCCCGGCTTTCCCCACTATAGATAAACGACGGTACCGCACGTGTGGTTTGGTTAAGGAGACTTCAAATATTTCATCACTCTTCGTGGTTTGCGCGTCATCGAACTTGTCTGCTTGTGTCTCTGAATTTTCATCTCGTCACGCAGCTGTGAATTTGTTCGTATACCTCGATTTCAATTCTGTTCAGCCGGGCAGATGCTTCGAGTTGGTAATTTTATCAGTGGAAGTCACACGTCGCTACATGATCGACTAAATTTGCGCGGGTTAACGTAATTGCTATTGGAAGATCAAACGAGATAACGACCGGTAAAGTTGGAGCAAAGTAATAATCAAATCCGTGCAGATATAACGAGTCGAGTGAACGGAACAAGTAAGGAAAAACAAGGATTTCGAGAATTACGATATTAAAGAAACACCCCCGCAGCATAGACAGTCAAATCTAATTCTAAATTTCATCTCGTAGAGCATTAAATTATCCCTCTTTACCCGTACCTCGTGTATAATGTAATTTTACCCGGGGAAACGGAAATGACGAGAGGAAGGAAGGAGGTTGGGGATGGGAGTTGGCGTCTCGGCTACGACGTTGGCGGTGGTGGTGGTGGTGGTGGTCGTACACCAGCGTCGAAACGCGGAACGAGGATGCAGACGCGCGGTCGCCGGCTGCGAGAGACGATCATTTGCTCGAACTGTGACTATCCGAGGGTGCAGAACTCGTGGAAGCCGGGTGGCGGGGATGTAAAGGACAAAGGGAATAAGGGAATAAGAGAGCCGGGAGTACGCTCTCGGGGAACGACGTGGGGCACCCGGTCTGCCGAGACTTCGTCATTTCCGCCCGTCAACCGAATAACCGCCGCTCCATATCTCGTGGCCTCCGGTAACCATGGAGTCGGCGAGTCGTTTATCCAATCCCCGCTGTATTCGTTAGTTCAGATTTTAAACGACTCTTACGCCGTGATCGAGAGATCGGCATCTATCAATTTTTCCAAGCCTCGTAAAATCGTGCCAGAATCCCGCTAGCACCATCTTGTTATGTTGAACCGATTTGGAAGTGAGTGTCATAGGAAATTGGAGTTGGTTCTATACAGTGTAGCTGACTCCAAAGTCACTTTGTGCATCATTCTTGGTTGATCCGGGTCACCTCAAGCTACTTCGTTCGTTGATTACTTTGATCATTGAATGAATAACTTATGTTGAACTGATTTGAAAGTATCATAGGAGCTTAGAGTTGGTTCTATACAGTGTAGCTGACTTCAAAGTCACTTTTTGAGTCATTTTTGGTTGAACTGGGTTACCTCTAGTTAGTTTCTTCGTTCAAGTTACCTCAAATCAGTGACAAATTGAGTCAGTAATTTCGCATTGATTCAAGTTTTCTCAAGAGACTCGAATTTACCTCAAGTGACTTTGAGTTAATTCACGTGAAGTTACAGTTACTTCAAGTGATCACGAGTTCATTGATTCGAGTTAACTTCAACTGACTTTAAGTGCGGTGGAGTAACTTCAAATTGATCGAGCTTTGTCTTAAGCAACCTCAGGTGACTGACTCCACGTGACTTTGTGCGACTTCAAGGCACTTGAACTGTCCTTACGCGAATGAAAATCGTTTCGCAGAATTCTCAACGAATGATCACGATGTTTAGTGACGTTGGAACGAGCGTCAATTTTTTAGCACACGGTGTTTTACTATTCCTTGTCATTCTTCTCGAAACTGGCATTATTATTATTATCACTCTTCTGAAAAGGAAAAACATACCAAATGGACTCACAGAAGTGTGATAAAAAAATGTGCGCGAAGAAAGATTTCGTTATTCTGTTTTTATTATTCTTCTTTCTCCTTTCTACCTTTCTTAACGTATCTGTAGTTCTTTTCGTTTTTCCCTTTTACTTTGAATTATTACCCCTGGGAAAGTAACATAATCCCAAGTTCAAAGGTATAGTATTACGTAAAGCGAGGGACTTTGCCGCGCGTTTGAAGTCCTTATGATTTTCCCTACGGAGGATCGCCGAAAGGAATTGAAGGTCGACGAAGAGTCAAGGGGGAGGGAAAATTTCCCGAAGAAATCATGTGTTGCTGGGATAAATGATCTGTCCTGTAGCCAGTATAAGTTTTTCTCGTTTAATGTACCCCACAGGCACGTGTAATAAATTCTGTAACATTTTCCTCTCTACTAAACATACTGATGGGTAATTAACTAACGAGACGTTTCCGATCTAGCGCTTTAAAGACTCCTCTTCAATTTTCCAATAATTAGTTGTCAATTTTTTCCCTTTGAAGCCAAAAACTGCCGTCGAATTCACAGATTCCAGAAGTGAATTGGCGATCGATGATGGTTCGAACGACTCTCTCTTCCAGCGAGTAAAGAAAGAATTGATCCGTAATTCGAATATATCATCAAGAATCCTAAAAAAACATCCAGACACCGTGAATTCAAACACGTATGCCGTATGCTTGAGTGATTCATTGTTAGCTGAAAATTCGTAAATTTGGCAGACGCGCAGCTGCTTTTGTCGCAAAGAAAGCTCTTCTTTTTCCCTTGTATTGCTCTGGCAAATTTTTGGCTGCGTTTAGAGCTGAGGGTTGGTTCTGATTCTCCGGGTCGGCCGTCAATAAATGAGAAATGCCTGCAGACTCGGCCGGTTTCATCCTCCGCGACCGTTTCAAACCCCTCGTGGTATTCCCGGCACGTTTGCAATACAAACCCCAGACAGGGACTTCCTTCGCTGTCCCTGTCCGTTGGCCTGGCTAACCTCCCTGGAAAACTCACTCTCCCAATCTTTCTCTTTCTCTATCTCTTGCTCTCTCTCTCTTTTTACTCGGTAATATATTTTTATATATCCCTCGCCCAGGCCTCAGAGACCAGTCGCGTTCTCCACGATACGTAAAAATAAAACGATCGTATTCGATACAGCTTCGCGAATTTTTACCCCACGATGTCATTTAATTTCGACGGACCCCATGATCATGTGCTGCGGAAGAACTTTGTTGATTAGAAACGGTTCTTGAGACTTGAAAACACCTGAAAAGAAGGTCTTTGACTAGTCCATGAACATTTGCGTGATTTATCGTCATATATTGTGTTGAGACTTGAAAAGAATTTTTTAAAGATCAGAGACAAGCTTGAAAATGATCTCGCGAAATTTTGGAATCTTTCGAATTAATTCAAATGATCTCAACCGTTTACGAAAGCTAATTCAAGTGGCTTCGAAACACTTTAAGATACTTAGAGATGCCGAATGATCTCAAAAGACTTGAAGTAACTAAAAAATTGTATTTCACGCGTGATTTAGAAAAAGTTTGCATGACTTCACGGTATTGTCTTCAGAGAAATTAAATTCGAACATTTTGGTGACTAGTAATTTCTCTACAAACTTTTTCTTGCAAATAATTTCAATTGAATAAAATCAAATTAAAACATAATGTACGAAACTGACGATTAAATTTATGATTTGAAACACAATCTGTAGAAGAATATTCTGTAAAACAATATTCTCCTGTAGAATAATTCACGTAGGCTTACTTATGACGTGAATCTCGAATTCTTTTCTTCATGAATATATCCTGTAAAAAAATATTACCGTAGAAACTATTCTGTAGTACATATTCTGCGGAGTATTTTCTCTGTAGAAATGATTTCCGTATGACATCGAACCGCATTCCTTGAAGTGACTTCTGTTCGAGTATCGCTAACAATAAGCCGATCGTAAATGGCCGGGTTTCATCGATATACCAAAGTGAGTTAATTCGTTTCGGTTGCGGTGTCGAAGGTATGGGAAACTTCTGGTATAGTTAGAGGAAAACTTGGCGATGCGAACGAGGTTGAAGTTTGGTTAAAAGGTGTGATGTATATACATATAACTACGGCAGATAGCGGTTGTTGAAGTAAAATTACTCACCGGAAAAGAGCTCGAGGAACTTTTCGACGCCGTAATTTCCCGGGAATCGGTAGTTGGGATCCTTGAGTGCCTCGCCGCTGTGAACCTTCACCCTTTTTATCATGAAACTTATGTTGTCCGGTCTTCCGTCCTGGTTGAAGTCTGAAATCACGCGATGATGACGATTAAAAGAAAAACGAACGTCCAAATCTGGGATAAAAATCTCTGCTCTGCGCGCAAAATGAATGAGGGAACAGGATACAATATAAGGCGGTATCGGTGAACGACGTGTGGAACGGAGCTTAAAGAGGCGGTAGAGGACCGGGAATGGCTAATGATATTTGCAATTCTCCCTCGTCGTGACCCTCTCAACCTATTCAGCCAACCAACCCTCTGTCCTCACCCCGATTCTACTTCGTTTTACACTTTCACATCGTTTTGCACTCGTCCAAATTGTCTGAGCTCGAAAATCCGGCTAGATACTTTTACTACACACGAGCTAGATATAAATTCCTACGAAAATCGAGCCTGCATTTTGGTGGAACTACAATTATCGTCAAAATGTGACTACCGAAAAGACGAACAATGGACGAGCTGTGTACCCTTGGGAATTCGATACTTCCCAAAGTAGAATTTCCAAGCGACATCGCTACGACGAATTGCTTTTCCATTCATTACAGCTACCCCGTTTCCTCTTAAATTTGCTACCCTCTTCCGCCTGACACCCTCCAACACTGCTCGCTAGACGCAATAACATCGAGACAACCGGCTGCTACCCATTCACACCGAAATGTACAATATCCATCCCGTCATCGGAGGCATACTGCAGTAGTAATCTTCCGCAATTCCGTCAGCCGTAATTGTTCGGCTTTCCTCGCAATGTGACAATTACAATTTCAGACTCGGCTGCATCTCCCTTTCTTTTCGTTAAAGAAGAAGCGCAATTGTTTCGCTACGGTGTTCAATTTTTCCTGTGTGTTATCAGTTTTTGAAGTACGATTTAGGGTGGTCCTTGGAAAGGTCAGTTTTGAATTTCGACAGGCTCACTCAAACAATCGGCTCGACATGATTCAAAGATAAATTCTCCAATTTTTTCACATTTCTGTAACTCTACTCTAACTCGTGCCCCAAAAAGGGTGCATTTCCCAATTCAACACTTTCAGAGGCATATCACATCTACCGAATGGATTTCGATGAAACTTGATGTTGGGAAGTTTTTTGGGTCGCTGATCACGGATTTGAATTCAAAATTTTTAAATTCAAAATGGAGGATTTGATACGGTCGACCGAAACCCCAAAAGTTACTTGATATTGCCATGTTTGATCCATCATTTTGAATTTTGTAATTTCGAGTTCAGATTCGTAATCAGCGACCTCGCAAATCCCCGACTGCAGAGTTTTACCGAAATCAAATGACTTTTTGGATTTTGTTCCACCGTATTGAATCCGCCATTTTGAGTTTACAAATTTTGAGTTGAGATTCATATTCAGCGATCCAAGGAACCCCCTTGTAACAAATTTCATCTAAATCCGTTGAGTAGACTTGATGTGGCCCTGAAAGGGTTGAATGAAATCCACCCTCTTTGGAACACCGGTTATAGTTGAGATAAAAATCTGAAAAAAATTAGGGAAGTATTTTTAAATTATTTAATTTGGGGGACTCGCCGGTCGAAATTCAGAAACTGACCTTTCAAAGGACCACCCTAATTAGTACATATTTCATATTTGGTACCCAGTTCCGTTCCACCTTTGTAGATTAATTAACCCTGTCACGAATGATCTTTAGAAATGACTCAGGAGGGAATTTTTCGCGCAAACAATTAATCGAGAGTTAGGAAAGTTTTCGTAGCCATGCAGAGGGGAGAAAACATGTTTGTGATCAACATGAAGGCGAGGCCGACGCCTCGCCGTGTTCGCCAGCCTCTTTCTGGACTAAACAGTTTATCTCGCGCCCCAGGTCCGCTTGATCTATACCTACTTTATACGTGTACGTCGAAGCTTCGCCCCATAAGTTGGAAAGTTTTGTCGGGAAAAATACCGGTGGAGGTTAAGCAGAGCAGCGAAGCCCCGTCATTTAAAACCCGATAATACCGAGATGATTACTTGCAAATTTTAAACTCCCTCAAAGTATCATTTTCGCTTTACCCAACTCTCTTCCTCTCAACTCCTTACAATCACCACGGAATCTTCTCATTTTCTTGCAGGCTGTCCCGCTTTTTAAAAGTAAGTTAATAAATAGTTGGAAATCGATCAGGGACAAATTACGGAGGGGCGGATCTTTTTGATTTTCAAAAACATAGGTTTGTGAACCGTGACATTTTAGTACAGAGAGAAATAATCAGTGAAGAAAAAAAAAGAAGGTGTTTTAATTTTTATACGCTGATTTTATCAATTTCCTTAACTTGCATTAAACGAAACGTCGCGCATCGAGACAGAACTGGAAAATAGATTTGCAATCGCAGTAATGGGAGAAGTTGATTTTCTGAAATTGAAGTCGCTGACGGATCCCGTAGAGTTGAAATTCAATTCTAACTCGACCTCTTCTTCCTCTTCTTCTTCTTCTTCCTGCCTCTTCTCCTCTCTATTACTGAAACTTTTCACCCCAAAGTGCTTTAAATAGAGACGCGGCTGCCTGAAGAGGTGTGCTTGAATTTCACGGTACGAAGGCGCAGAGAGAGAATTACAAAAAAAAACAAATGTCGAAAACAAGCACTCCCATTTCAAATGCATTAACACGTATTGACTTCGCAGTCCGATTATATAAATCCCGAAATGACTTGACGACGAATTGACTAATTTGCAATTCAACTAAATATAAGGTTTCAACTCACCGGTGTGCTTGTAAATGGAATTGACTTTCTGGACGTGTCTGGTCATGACCTCGATGCAAGCCTCCTCGGTTCCGTACCTCAAGAAGAATTGGTGATCAGCTTGTAGGTAGAGCATGCATGTCGTCTTTCTGGGATCGACGGTTGCTCTCTTGTGCAGATGCCTGGCGTATCGTTCCCTGTAGACTCTACGCACGACGGGTGAAAAGAAGCACGTACAGAATACAGTCTGGACTTGCATTATCGGAAAACTCGAACGTTTCCAATAATTGAAAGACGAATGCACGCGAGGCGTGCAGCCGGTGCATTTTGCATGCATCCGTGAAAAGCATGGCAAAGATGATCGCTGGCTTACGAAAGTATATTCCTCACATACCTGTCCAGATATTCAAGATCGTAACTTCTCTCCGACGTTGTTGACTGCCTCGACGTTTCCTCGTTGGAATAAAATCCACCGTGGTTCTGAACCTCCTTGTCCACCAGATGCTCGTACAGCGGCTCCTCCAACGAACCATTCGCTTTTCTCGACGCTCTGAAAAAGCTCAATTAAAAAACCCGCGAACGGATAGAGTCGGTGACTGTTACATCCGAGTTTGATCTTCGAAATATCTATAATGGACTCATGACTCCAGAAATTTAGGAGTCGGTACACAACCACGAATATCCTCATCAGCAAAGGAAACATTCGCCGAATGATGGAATCGAATTCGTTCATCCCGGAAAGCTCAGCTTCGAAATCGGAGCGATTGAAACAGCGTGTATAGCGAGTTATGTTCCGGGCTGGTTGACACTAACCGATCAATGCTGTCGCGTAGGGTGCCATGCTGGAGGTGCTGGCTGGCACAGCGAAGGGGCTGAGCTGGGGATGTGACGTCGGAAGCCCGATAGGCGATGGTGTGATAAGGCGGACTGGAGTCGTCATCGGGGCTGGAGTACCGGCTGGAGGGCTCGATGTAGTACTCCTCGAGTCCAGCCGAGACGGTACCGTCGAAGAGGCCATCCTCTGTGACGACACCCTGGACGCTGGCGCTATCGTCACCTGAAATGCAGAATGACCTAGGAGTGAAAATGGCGGCCAAGTTGTAATCACGCCGCAAACAAGTGTATCGTCCCAAGCAAACAGCGGCAGCAGGCCGCGATTCTCTTGGTGTGCTTCAATTTTCGGTGCCTCAAACTACGTGCTCAAAGCGACGCGCCAGTGCTTTGGTAAATTGGCGCTGATACTATCTCGATTCGGGAGATCCAGCCCCTTGACCCATCGAATTAAAGGGGCCACGGAATGTTCAACCCCCGGGATATCACGACCCGTCTACATACCCAGACCGGCTAATTACACTTCGACCGAATGAGTGATCCTGAACAGTCAATGCCTTCCTCCATCCACCTCAGCCCTGCAGGGTTAAGCGACACAATGCCGGAAGGGCTCCTATCCACTCGACGGCTTCGATTATATCAACAAATGGGTGCCGCTGTTCCCGAGCTGTAAAGGGGAGGCGTTCAGGTTTCAGGGATACGCCTCGTCTCGATTGACGCTTATAAGCGGACTCTTTAACTTTCCGATGAGGAAATATCGCGTAAGCTCATTGTGGAAGCTCGATCTTTATTCTTCGCCTTCTTCATTTTCACTGGTACTCAGCAAGAGCGTAAACTTTTTCCAACTCCCGATGTCATCCCACTCATTCGATTCTAATTAAATCCATTCGGTACGAATAGCTCCGCTGTGCCGATGGCAGACAATGAATGACGGGAAAAAGCAGTAGCTAGAAACGCGCGGTGACAGAGACGTAATTGAATTCGTCAGTGACGGCTGTCTCTGGTATATTTTTCAACCTGTGAGCGGCAGCCTTCAGTTTTAATAAGTCATGGGGGTGTAATTTGAAACGGAGAAGTCAATATCGGGAAAAGTTCGCCGTTGTCTCCATTACCAGTTTCGTCGACGCATTATCAACCCCGAGGAAAAGTTTTCGTATTCGAATTTCAACTGTGGGAAGAAGAACCGTACCAGAGTCCCGGAATAGGAGAGGGACGAATGAAATGAAGAGCCTAGTATAAGGGATTCTCTTCTTGAGACTATGCTGGATTACCATCGCGGTCGCTATGCAAATAACTTGACGACTCCAACTTAGTTCCTCGTGGTGTACCAATTAAATTTCTCCTTGAAAGCCTTCGCTCTGTCTCTCCCCTGTACGTTCACCAAGATATCTATTATATTATTCCAAAGTATGTGCGAGCTAGTAATGCTTCAGGCTACGCGGAAAGCCTGTCTAACCCTTTAATTGAAAGACTTTATACCAGGCATGAGTCGGGAGACGAACCAGACTAGAGTCGCAGGTCCATGAAATCCTTGGCATGAATCCTTCGATCCAATTCAACTCGTTAAAAGGATAGAAGGGGAATGAAAGACTGACTTACACACTTCTATCCGATATCGAGAATCGACTGAGAAAACGGATCAAGCTCTGCCCGCTGGACATGAAATTAATTCATCAGACCAAGAAGCGGAAACTGGTTAACCGGATGGCATCACATCCTCGGATCTACAGCATTTAGACAGTTGTTCAGAGTAACATTGAAGGTGGGTTCAAGCAGGAAGAAGCTGATGCCATTTTCACCGTCCAGTGGAGCGAAGTCACATGATCTTTTCGTGGTTCCACGAATCATAGCAAGTCGCAAGTATTTGTGGTACTGCTTTCTCGAACCCCTTCTTAAATCACTCGAGGTCTGCGCGCTGTGTGAAATCGTTATGCGTGTATGGCTCGGGGCGCAGCGAGGTATGGGGTATACGATCTTATTGAAACCCTGAGAGATAATGGGTAGACGTGAGGCTGGCGTGGGGCCACAATAACAGTTTGAGAGAAAGGGACTGAAGTCTGGATGACGGAAAGTGGAGATCGAGCTCGGTGCGAGTGGGGCACGTAGCTCCAAGGGTGGGGCGGTTCGATTATGGTCTCTTATTAAAAAGCCCCGGGGCGCAAGACCCTTTCAACGCAGCATGTAAGGGACAGGTTTGTACCGATGTAAGCCTCGGCCTCCGGCGTGGAGGCGAGTCGGGATTATCACTTCATAAATCCAGGGGCGAACTCTCGGGTGAGAGTCGAAATTCCGAATAATCAGAATCCGGGCTCGCCGTTATTCCAGAAGCCTCATTGGTCCGAAGGGTTCAACACCGAATGGTGCCAATTATCCCAAGTTTCCGAGGTCAATCGTCTCGACTCCGTGCCATTCGGAATTCCGACCATTCCCTAATTCGGAACATTCGGAATTTGCACCTATGGGCAAACTCTCGCCGATAATGGTCTCCGTATTTCCTTCCAGCCGGGGATTGCGATACTCTGATCGGTGTGAAACTATGCACAGACGTCGTTTCGAAGCTGGATCGGTAAAACGTGAGAAGAGCCTCTTCTTCGCTGACGTAAAAGCATAAACCTAGCGATTTATCAGCCCTACAATGTTGTGCCACGCCACGGAGAGTCGGATGGGAATTCAACGCAGTGAGAACTGCACACCACTTTGCCTGCATCCACTCAATGTGAAAGGATCTTCTTCCGCTTCGACTGAAACGATCGAGGACGATCGAAATACAGTCGAGTTTCGCACGCCGTCGAGACATTTCTCTAAATAATTTTTTATCGAATGGTAAACCGGACGAAAATTTGCAGAGTTTGCCAAACATCGCGTCAATAGTTTATACCAACGACACTTGTGCAAAATTAGACGAAAACAAAGACTTTTTTATACCGGAAACTGGATTCCAGTTTCCAAAGTTTTTGCTTCCGCTTTTTTCCCAGTCGCATAATGGAAAGATTACGATTACGATCGATAATTGTGATTACGGTTCAGTTTAATGGAATACGGTTTGGAATCCTGTTTAAATATTGTACGTGCCTCTACGTAATGATAATTAATTGATTCATTACGAGTCGAGGTAATCCAATTAGATCGGGGTAGAAGGCGTGGTATGAAGGAGGGTGATTTTTCGACCTACGGTTATGCACCGACGGTGAATAAATTGCGCTTTGGTAATTATACCCTTGCGGTGCGGCGAAGGGAGGGGGAAAAAGCAAGTATATGGTGGGTGCATGTATCAGGTAGTTTAGCGATGTAATTATCAAGGATAATGGAATTATTCGGAAAACTGGATGGAAGATAATGGGAGAGGAGAGGAGAGGAGGGTTGGAAAAGATAAAAACAGGGGAGCATAAACGCAGTTAGGTACGCTCTTCTGCTCCGCGGTGAAACGATGTTTCATGTACGTGATGAAATTACACCTCGTTAGAGAAAATTCAGAATTAAGATAGGCGTTTTATACAATATCCCGATTTCTTGTCAAACCCCATAATCAGCTGGCCCAACATCTGTTCACAATTATTCATCCTGTTTCGTAAGCCTAACCATCTTCCAACAACCCCGGAGGCAGTAAAATCTGCCAGAAAATCGTTCTTGCCTTTATTATCAACCCGCGAAAAGCGTTTTATCATGCACGATATTCGTTCAACTCGCGCAAACTTTTCCGAAATGGAGGGCGGAATTTTCTCTCATTATTATTCATTCCGCCCTGCAGGCAGACACAGCCGAAAAATAATGACGGAAAGCCTCACGAGCACTGACTGAAGTTACGAAATCTGAATTCGATGAAAGCAATGCTCGATAAAGTAAACAATTCTAAATTCGCGTATAATTTAACTTAACAAACACAAATTGTTCGTTATTTCAGGACAGTTTTATTACGGTGGAATTTCTTTTAATGCAAAAAAAAAAAAAAAACTTTCCGTCATTTTTCCGTCACACCTACTGACAGACGATTTAAACTTCTTTGTTTATTTGTTTATTTTTTCTCGCCTTTTTTTCACTTGACATCGAAAGCTCAATCGGCCTGTACAACGTGTCATGTGAAAAAAAAAAAAAAAAAAGTCGTTCCTTTTCTTCCCCTTCCTCCCTTATTTCTCGTTTTCTTTTGCCACCCCCCCCCCCCCCCCCCCCTTCCACCCACCCACTTATTACACTACCTCCCTCACGAAAAGGAACGCCGCTATTCGCGGAGGATAAATTAAACCGATATGGACTGACGACGTCTCCCGCTGCAGCATCCCCCCTCCCCTCAACCCCCTCCATCCCTCGATCGAATTTCGTATTCACCAAGCGCCGGTGTTCTTAATCTCTGTATTTAGGAACGCGGGGCGCGGGTTTTGTACCCTCTGTTCCTCTTCCCTATTTTCCTACCTCCTTCCTCTTTTCCTCCAGCTCTTCTTCCACCTATTTCCAGAAAATGAGGGATCGGAAGTCGCGATTCTACCGAAGTAGGAGGGACGTGCGGCCGCTCTGACCGAGGCCGTCTACGTGCCCTCACTTAATTGCCTAATGTCTCAACTTAATAACAAGTTAGCCGTTCAACCGTTCCTCCGGACTTGAGGTGCCTCCACCTTTCACCCCCCTCGGTTCAAACCCACAGGAAACTACGAGGTTTCCGATTCTAACCGTTAAACGCGTTTTCTCCGCCACTGAGGTTACGGTTAGTTAGTAGCCAGTACATTAATCATTGTGTTGAAAATTTAAGGCTAGAGTAAAAATAATCAATAATATTTTATATATTTTGTACAAGTTACACTGTGAAGAGTTCGACTTTTTTTTTTTTTTTTTTATTGAAATTTACTCCGTACACAATTATAAGCGTCGGGTTAATTATCCTGCTTCGGATATTTTTTTTTTTTTTGTTCGCTAGTTTGATTTGCTTTTAGATCGTTTTGCTTTCTTTCTCTTTTTGTTATTATCGTTGTTGTTGTTATTATTATTATATTATTATTATTATTGCTAACGATGATATTTAGTGATATTTTTCTCGGGATTTTATCTCAAGTCACTTGCGGACGGGGACAACTTTTATCCAATTTACTTCGTGAAGTGGGGCGATTATACCGTTTCCCAATTAGCGGCTCGTTCGACTTTTTATATTATTACTAGTAATATCGATATAATTATACGGGTGATTTGGAGAAAAGAGAGAGAGAGAGAGAGAGAGCGGAAGAGAAGGAGAGATAAAAACGTTGAACTGAAAATCTCGACGAACTATAAGCCGTGATATAAGTTGCAGGTATTTTATTCGGTTAAAATTACTATAAATATACGTTTGTTATTTATCAAACATGACGATTAAAGAGTAAAAGTTTTTCGTTCAGTTTAAATTCATTAAATAGCAACAGCGGGAAACGTTAAACTAACGTTGTTGATTTATTTATTAAATTATCTATCTTTTCAAACATTTATTGTAAATAAAAATTAAACTACGTAAGATTTTTAGCCATGAATATCTTAAAAACTGAGTCGGAGCGAATCGTTAATTGAATTTATATGAAATAATATCCAGAAATAGATTCAATCAAAACTGAGACGTAAATTCAATAACTAAACTCGATAGATTTCTTTTATTTTATTTATTTATTTATTTTTTTTTTGTTGTCTTCAGTTTAGCAGCAATAAAAAAATATTTAGCAGCGCTATTGCATTTTTTGTTTCATCAGTTATCTCGAGTGTGGCAAAATTGTATAACTGCCGGTCGGACTTTCGACTGAAAACCGCGTGAAAAACTTGACAATATATCATATTATATCATAAGTGGTATAATATTTCGCGAGGCGCATTACGTAATATCATCGTACGGCACTGAAAAATTATCACCGCCGTTTTTCTCGTCGCTTTTATCTTGAAGTGAAAAACGTCGCGACGGTTTGAATTTTTGGGTGAAAAGCCGAGAGCTTGTAACAAGCCTTTTAAGCTACCGGCATCGGGTCCATTAGACAGTTCAAAAGGATCTTTGCAAAGAAAATTACGTACCCATTTGAATTCCGTTTTAATATTTACACTCGATCGAAGTAGGTTTTTAACGCTGAAATTAGGCTTAAATTTTGATTATATCTCTCCCGAATAGCACTCAAAGATTATCAAAAAACGTTACCTTTATTATTTTTGTTTTCTCTAAAAACTCTTTCTCTCTCTCTCTCTCTCTCTCTCTCTCTCTCTCAAAAAATTTATAGCTCGACGGTTTATTCTCAAGGGTTCCTACGTACCAACCACGGGCCCTCGATATTATACGTCGTCCATTTTATTACACTCGGTGTTTCTTATCGCGGATCCTTGGATAAGGATCTTCTGGATAGGCCGGCATCCTTATTAAGGAATCGCGCATCCTCCTCCTCTTCTTCTTCTTCTTTATCGCACCTGACAAGACTCGAGGATTTATCGCGCGTGGGTTGAGTTGAGTGAAAAAAAATGATTAACGATTTACAATTATCAGACAAATCAGTGCATGGATGGGTGTATTTGTAATTTGTAATATAACTTTGTAATACATGATCAGGTTATCAAAATCTAAACAGCTTGATCGATCGGTTTGAATTTTTTTCAAAAAATCTCCTGTTGTTACATTAAAAATATAGGTAAATTCGAAATTACTGTCTAAGTTTTTTACAGTTGGAAAAAAAAAAAAAAAATAATAAATAAAATAGTTTCCATAGAATATAATACAGTTCTCCTACAGTCTTTGGATATTTATTTTCACAGCACTATCTTATCGGAATATTTGTATAAATAAAAAAAAAAAAAAAAAAACGTCAACTTCTCCAAGACGATTCGTTCCCATATTACGATATGCGAATGGGAATAATTAGAGTGTATATAATGTGAGGAATTTTCACCGGGCCGCCTCCTAAATCAACTTCAATTAATTCAAAACCAATTTTCTAATTCATTCTATTTTCATCTCAATTCTAACCCCTGCCTGTAAGAAGATGAATCTCCCTCCCTTAAAATTCACGTATTTCGTACACATTCTCAGTATATATCTTATTCCAAGAGTAATAATACTAAAGTAAATCTGCAACTGCGAGGTTCTTATGGTCATTAGTGCTACTATCTGATAAATAAAATCCTCATCATCGTACCAGGCAATCTAAACGAATTGCACACCCACTTTTTGTATTCGAGATAAAAATTTGAAAAAATTAGCCAATATATATATATATATATACACACATATATATACATTTAACGCAGAGGGGTAAATCAATTTTAAGGTAAACCACCGCCGTTGAATTTTGAACAATTTCTCTCCAAGTA
The DNA here is from genome assembly GCF_021901455.1 of Neodiprion lecontei. Classification (NCBI taxonomy): domain Eukaryota; kingdom Metazoa; phylum Arthropoda; class Insecta; order Hymenoptera; family Diprionidae; genus Neodiprion; species Neodiprion lecontei. The sequence continues at coordinate 4,835,196 of NC_060262.1, forward strand.
TTTTCATGCCCTGCCCATGTAAAACGTTTTACATAGGTGATATGTAATGTCACAGTGGTTTCGGACATCTCTTTTCTTTTCTTCGGCACTTATTCCAGTTTTCCCCTCTACAGGTTCATCCGCCGCGGCGATGCCGCGAATCCAATTCTCATATATACATATATATATATATATATATATATGTATATACATCAATAACTTGAGAAAGACAATCTAATTTTCGAATGGCACGCAATCACAAGTTTCCCGATAAATTTTCCCCACCTCCGTATAATACGCGAATGTATTATATATGTATATATATATATAGGTATATTATTAGCGCTGCAGATCGCTTGGAAATTTCTCAATTCAACTCCGCGAGATGAAGAATTATTATATTCTTTTATTCGTCTTGGTTGAATTTCATTTAAACACCGAAAATTATTGGAAATAAGGTCTTAATCTTGTCGATGAGAAAAAAAAAACAGTTTTATTTTCCCCGCAGTTTCGGCAACATATTATATATGTATACAATAGATAAACGAAGGAGAGAGAAATTTTCCGGGGTTTCCGGAGTCGAGTAAAGTAACGTAAAAGGGTTGAACACGATACTGTTATTATCGCTATCGTTATCGTTATCCCTTTTATTCTCCTGGGAATATCTACAGGTATAATACACCGACATGCGTGCGTAAAAAAACCAACTCCGATGACCGCGCGCGGCGCACCGCGACTGTTGCAGATACGATGGAAAAAGGGGTGGAAAAAAAAGGGGGTCACACAAAGCCAAGGGAAGGAGAGAAAGGAAAAAAGGGAAAAAGGAAAAAATAAACGGGGAAAATAAAAATGAAAAAATAACGGACCTCTTCCGTAAAAAGTTGTGCATGTTCTGGGTAAAGCGCTATATGTATGGTGGCGTTTTTTATTTCAATGATTTCTTGCTCTCTTTAATTTATCTGCTTCGATTTTTTTCTTCTCGTCAACGAGATAAGAGAGAGAGAGCAGCTGACATAATTTTCACAACGAAGTCACTCGTCCGAGTTTGTATAATGATATGTGTAATTATACGTTAATTAAAAATCTAAACGTCATTTTTTTCATTTATTTCGCTGCCAATGACAGATTCGTGAATTTTCGACCCTCGAGTAAAATCTATCTCAACCCTAAAGAGAGACCTGAATTGCACTTGGATATTCCTTTCCTCCTTATCGAAGTTTAGTGGTTTATAGATTTATGTCTAGTTTAATCAATCAATGAATTTTACAAGTCTGAATTAAATCTGGATTTTTATCGAACTTTTAGCAATACAGTGTAAGTTCAGTTATACGTTTTTCAAGGAATGTGGTAATATTTTATTTAAATACTTCCAGCATTCACGATTGGAAAATGAAATATTTAGGATTTTTTGTGATGTCGTATCGTGTATCATCTTGTCATTTCATTCACCCGTAACGAAATTAACTATTATCATTAATTAGAGGATTTCACATCAGCACGCGCTAGGTTAACCCTTCGAGAACATACCGGGGCATTCTGGCCCGTACCTTTTTCTTCCGAAGCGGCAATTATTCAAAAAATTCTCTATTTACAGTTGTTTCTTTTTTATAATCATGACTTATACTCATACTTCCAAACTACACCATCGTATTCCACGACAGCGAAAGTATACTCCTGAATATTTTCAGGTAGATCGCACTCGTACATTCGAAACGGCAACACGTCAAACGTGGGACATGGTCCTTTTGACCCGGAGTGTTCTCCGTGATCTAAAAAATAGGTTTGTTCCCGAAGGGTTAAGGTTAATCCAGTGACGGTAAGCAAAGATCATCTTTCCGTAGACGAGGCGCTGACCCGAACTTGCCTGAACGTGTTTGGGATAGCAATGGGCGCGAAAGTCGAGCCGCGCTTTCCGTCGGCGGAAAATTACACGAAACGTCGAAAGGCGCGTGCTAACCAGCGGCAGGCGAGTCAAAGATCCGATCGAAAGATTCGACTAAAGAATCAGCAGCAACGACGTACGACCGAACGGAGAACAGCTCCAGGGGACCGAACGCGTGGCGTACGAGTGCGGAAAACTTGGCAAACGAGAAACGTGCGATTGAAATATTTTCACACCGTTTGTAGACAGAAATTTCCAGAACCGAGAAGATTCAACGTATAAACGAGAAAAACGTACAACTGCATTACGTTGTACGGAATAATAGAACCTTCAAACTCATTCGAATATCTCTGGATGAATAACAAATGCTGTGTAAAAGCTCGATCTTATCGAATAGACAGCTAGAAACGCCTGCAATGACAAAAACGATTTGCCTAATCTACCGCAAACCAGAGAATCGCAATGCTGTATAATTGCGCATCAGCGACACTTGCGGTCAAAATCGTTATCACGATTCCGTCGCGATCAAGAGTTCAGTAGAATCGGAGATCGAGCGTCGAACGGTCGCGTCTCTCTCCTCGCTCTCTTACTACTATAGAATTTCGTTTGAAAACACACGCGATTGTAATACAATCAGTGTCGAGCACCACCAACTAACTACATCGTGTAATTAATTGTATCGACATTATTGATTACATCGGTAATTTGTTGTCAAGAGAAAGAGAAACGTTAATTAAAATTTCAACTTGTAATTTGGAACGAACGATTCATTAATTACAATTTTGCTTTATAATTGGTACGGATTTTTCTTCTAAATACAATTTATAAATTTGTTTCGAATAATATTTTCTCCAAATTGCAAATGACAATTGTAATTAGTATCGATTTTTCTGTTAAGTACAAGTTACAAACGTAATTAGATTTGTTCCGTTTTTTCCAATTACAAATTATAATCGTAATCAGTATTCTTGATCCTTTTGATCACAAATTGAAACTCTAATCAGTGACTTTTTTTCAGTTACATATTACAAACTGTTACAATTTATAATTCGTAATTTGCCTGTCGGAATGTAATTAAGTGGAAAAAATCTCGAACACTGCACACGGTGTTGTGAATTCCGTTGTAAACATGTGGTGAGAAGTTGTCTACAGTGTTGTTGTTTTTGCAGTGTGTTGCGTAGCTGCAGAACCGAGGCCTTCCAACTTGTTCATCATATTCCTCCGATCAAATGGCTGAGAACAGGATAATGGTGAGTGATTTGATCTGGTTAAATAATATAATAACAAGTCTCGTTCTCTTCGCATTTCAATAACACGACTCGACAAAATGTTGAAATTCACAAACATGATAAACGTTACGTGAAAAAAGGCTGGAATTTTCAGTCAGAACCTGATAAATGAATCGACGAGTCATTCGATAAATGTACAGGACTTTTCACAACTCGATACATTTGTACAGAGAATTATTTTAAAATTCCTTTGGTTATCGTCGTGAAGCATGTTCGTCAGCAATTTCAATTGTTGAACATCGCTCTGTATCGAAGATCAAAAAATGAAAAAAAAAAATAGAAAACGAACAGTGTAATTAATATTTAAGGCTGATTCGTCTGGTGAATAAAATTCGATCGAGTCACAAACGAAGCGAAGCAATTTTAATTATGCGAATTATTTCGTTATATTCTGTGTTCTCGTATGTAAAAAAAGCAGAGAAATTTTGAAAGCCTGCACGTGGTTTTAGGGTGAATAATAGAGTGAGTTTTAATCAATTGAGAGAAAGCGAACGGAGATCCGCTGGTCAATGTTTGGCGTATTTCTATCCAGAGGAAACTCGGTGATAAGAGAAAATAGCTCCGGGATTCTACCAAAACTGCCCTCGCAGTCCGCCTCTTGGTTTTTCCACTTGCGATATATGTACATAACTTATTCGAACATCCGGATGCAGACCTTTGTGCTCTGAAATCGTTTGAAACAATTCGACGATGGTCACGTGACCGATGCTTATCTAGTCTTTAAAGAATGTGCGCAAGTAGGAATAAAGTTTTCGCGATTTTTTCTATCAAATCTTCGCGGAAGCTTGAAGCAATCGCTAAAAAAAATTTACATACTCGTGGTAAAAAAAAAAAAAAAAAAAAAAAAAAAAATATGCAATTAATTATCCGATACTTTGAATTTGTTTTATTTTCGATAAATTGCGATTATATTGGACATGATTTTTTTTTTTTTTTTTTTTGCGTGCCGTTTGTCTAAATACATCGATTAATCGTATAGAAAGTTTTGATTATTTTTTACCTTGATAATCGGAGAATTTTTCTCTTGTCCATGAAATTTACTAGCTCACAATTAAATCGAGGTCAACTTTTCGAAATTATTTTTATATTCCGGCCGTTTTATTATTTTTCTCATTGTTTTTCTCTATTTATCTTTCGTTTTGTTTCATCAATTTTATTACAGCTTCGCTGTAGGAGTGATAAGAGGTTTAATTGTACGATGATAAATGACAATCTGCTGTGGCGTTTTAAGGTTCATTAACAACCCTGCGTTAACGCGTACGTATATTACATTTGCTTCATTTTTTATTTATCGGTAAATTTCACTGTGCGTGTGTCACGAATTAAAAATTTCATTACCGATTCAAAAAAATTTACATGATCATTTTTTGGGCATTGCTCGCATCTGATACCGTTAAAAATTTCTTTTACTTTCGACAGACGTTTTTTTATTTTTTTTTTTTTTTTTTTTTTTTATACCAAATGTGTCGCTAATTTACGAACATTCATTCAACAGCGTAGATTTGATTTTTCTCGACTGTAACGGATTGCTTCGGTAGCAATGCAAGATAAGCAGAGGGATGAGAAAAAAAAAAAAAAAAAAAAACAAACAAACTCCCTTCGTGTCTGCACGAGCTCGTTAGCGAAATTTTCCAATTAAGTTTTATACACGCTGCATACAACGCGCTTCGCGAATCTCACGTACGTACGACGAATGTGTTCGTCATTATACCTATCGTCATGCACTTGCGCCAACCGATATACCCACCCTGTACAAACGCCTCCCCTATGAACCCTCTGCACACATGTACATATATATATATATACCCTCAAAACGATTCTCTCGAAATTGTTCCGATGGCTCGTGGGAGGCTCGCCGTTGTTGATTAACAATTGGATTACGGTTAATTACTGGGAATGACTACTGAATCAGTGTAAACGCCAAAGCGCAGCAATTTCTACGCGTAGCTTCGAACACGATTACTATCCGACGTTTCCCCTTTCGCTCTTCTCGCCGTTTTCCCACCGCATTCGATAATTATCAATCCGTTTCGAATCGCGGCGGTGCGCCCGTATTAACCTCCCCCCCCTCCCCAACCCTTTTTTTTTCTCTCATCTTTCACGTTTCACCTTCCCTCTCTTTTGCACAATACTTTCATTCAACTATCGGCAACATTTCTGACTAAATCAAGTATCGATATTTTTTGTTTTTTTTTTTAATAATTGAAAAAATAAAATAAAATAAAAATTTCTCGGTACTTCAAGACTTGTATCAACTTTGATTCTGAACGCTGTGATGTGATGTGAACGATGTGTGTAATTTAAAAATCTGATAGCGCAGATTTTTCGTTTGCAGTATAGAGCAAAGCTGCTGCTCGAAGTTGTCCCTCGAGTCTTGTGAATAATGCAATATTTCTCCACTCACCGGGCTAGTTTAGCCCCCCCATACATAACAGGGGATACCCGGTTTACCTTCGCTCCTTCGCCTTCTTTCCTCCGCTACTTTCCACCCTCCATCGCTTACCGACAATCATTATTTAAGTTTATAGTTACGTTGCATAAATATTGGATATAAGCGCATATACTTGTGTATGTACGTACGTATGTATATTCACGTATACTCGGCGGAATCGACCCGTTCGCGAATCGTATAATAACGGTGTCGAGAAAAAGCGAAGATGCAGGAAAAACCTGGCTGCTTGGCCGCTGGCCGATCAAACGGAGGTATATGAGAATATCCCTTGGGTGGTGAAATATTGACGCTATGCAGAAAACTTTAATTCGCAATTTAAATGCACGCCTTTTATACAGCGTGGCTCGCTTCATCCTTGAATCATCGTTACGCCAATTTGTCAGGGTCTTGAAACGCGTTCAATTTTTCATTTCATTCGATTCCACCTGAAACTCCAACCACTGACTAACAGGGATACAGATTCTGTTACGTCAGTAATGATTAATTGAAATGTGCAAAAAAAAAAAAATATTTGAAAACAGGGTTCAAAATTGATGAAAGTGAAAAATTGATAAAGTTTAATTTTTTGTAAGAGAATATTCAAAAAAAAATTTTCACTTTTGGTTCAAACAGAAAATTTTTGCCCCCTACCCTTTTTTGTGTGCACGCGTGTGTGTGTGTGTGTTTGGAAAATAAAATTCAGAGAAGCTAAATTATTTTTCGAATTAATGACAAAAATGGAAATCATACGATTACGTAATTTCTTTAGAATGAATTGGTGATCTGAATATTTTACATGAAATTTGATGGTGCCAAATTTTTGGCCGTTTCATCAAACTTCGCTCTAATTCAATTCGACTCAATAGAGTTGAGTCACGTTGACTTTTACGTATTTGTCCGAAAAAGCTCACTCGGTTACTGCGGTATTTTAAATTAACTGATTTCAATTCTATCAGATTCTAAATTACATAAATTTCCATTAAAAATACGTTTCAGTAATCGATCGACTTGCGTCATCGATTTTTCTCCACTTTTTCCAAAAAAGCTCACTGGATCCTTGCGGTATTTCAAATATACCGATTTCAATTCTATCAGATTTTAAATCAGATAATTTTCGATTGGAAATACTTTTCAATACTCGTTCGTATATTTTTTGATAAAATATTGTTCGTTTAAAGAAGAGGAAAAAAAAAAAAAAACGACAGCAACTCGAAAATAGCAACAAATAAAAAAAGAAAAAAAAAAGGAAAAAAAGGTGTTAATACACCGAGATAAAACTGAATTCTCGGGTAGCTACCGCACGTGGCGAAGGGTTTCGATCGATGAAAGGGTGAACGATGAAGGGCCGAAACCTTGCATCGATCATCGTGCGTCGAGCTTTTACGGACGGGGCGGAGGCGGGGTAAAAGGGGGCGCCCGATTTTATGCCAAATTAATCAATAATGGGGGAACGCTTTGGCGAGCTTCAAACCGTCACGCACTCATCTGGTCATCGAGGAGCAAATTCCCGGTTTGTAGCCGCCACCTGCCTGCCTGCCAACATTTGGTCGCACAGCTAACCGCCAGATGACGATCGTGTGTAAGCTTTTGACCAAAACCCACCCGAAAATTGGTCCACTAAAGCTTACCCCAAACCGGCTGGGATCATCGCGCGGTGATGCGATGGTTCACCGCATCCACCCCCCTCCCCCTGACAACCATCCCGACCTTCGTTCCTCGTCTCGGTCTGCGAAGGAGAAAGTTTTCGAGCTTTTTTGAACAGGGGTTGTTTGCCTATTTTTAGTCACCTCTGCGTCGAGATTCTTTCCGTCTTGTTACGCTTCGCAATTTGATTTCTCCAATTCGGTATTATTGAACGGTTTTTTCACGTCGCGTTGGAGTGGATGAAATTTAAAAAAACTAAATTCATTTCACGAGGTTGAAGGACTTTTGGTAGGAGATAAAGTTACTTTGCAACTTTGGGATTTTCTGGATTTTAGTGAACTGCGATTTTGAGGAAATGTTTTCACTTGTATCTTGGAAGTTGAAGTTATAGTTGAGATACGAATTTACGACGAGGATCGTACGTCGTTGATTGGATTCGGTATTTATTGTTAAAAACTTTTAATGAAGTATAAAGTATTTCAACTTTTAGGTTTAAATCAAGATTGTTGAAACTGATCGAGTTCACTCAGGATTTATATGTGTTTGGGTGGTTCTTATTTGGGATTTCAAAAAAATTCTGATTCGTTTGTTCCTCAGATTTTAACTTCATTTGTATGAGAAAAAATCTGTGCGTGACTAAATTTTTTCCCATTTAAATATATCAGACTTGCAGATATTTTGAATAACACCCCGGATAATAATACACCAAGAACCGTAAATCACTCAAATATCGTCAAAGCACCAAAAAAAATTATGTCAAACGAGACGAAATCGTGATATACCTCGAAAATGATGAAACATCCAATAAACTTCCGGTTATTTTCAGAGGCTTACACAGGGTATTGTTCCAGAGACGTGCAAAGTCCCAGATTTTTTTACCGCCCAGATCGTTATAATATAAAATGGAAACTGGTAGCATCGTAAAAATTCATGGCATTTAAATGACAAAAAAAAAAAAAAATTAAGTCTTCAAGGACATCCCCTACCATTGCGATAAACAGGTGATCTGTCGGAGATTTTCTTACCCCATAATCGGATCCAATTTGAGGGAATGGAAGCATGAAAATTTTTCCGAATCCCAAATAAGGATCTAGCTTGAATTTAGTTTTGAAAGTTTTTTTGTTCAAAAAATTTGAATTTCTTCGTACCGAAGCACGTCGAGCACTCTTCGATGAAGTTCCTCTTCTCTTTTAAACTTCCCCACTAGAGCATAAACCGTATAACAACCAGAGGCTGTAACTGAACTTCACACGATACGTATGCATCCATGGATGTGTGCATTGGCATATGAAACCGATAATGTGCTCCGCGTAGCGGGTATAATCCGATTACGACCACATTGGTGCATATCTGTATCATGAAGCATTTCAATAAGCTCGGTTAGTTATATTCGTTTGCGGTTCGCTTTGCCTACATGCCTGAGGTATAAAGTGGAGATTTAAGAGAAGGAGGAGCCGGAGTAATTAAATGACAATAATACGTCAGAAGCCAGTCGAGAACTCTCCTACTCCTAATGACAATTCCAATTCATGCTTTACATCAGGCTACTGCTCTACTTCGTCTCTACGATCATCTCTCGTATTTACTGCACCGAGTGAAATTTTTAGTTCCGGTTACCGCTCGGTCCTTGACCATTTTCATTATTTACCACAATCGACAAAATGTACATCTAGGTACAAAATGATGATTAGTTTTTTGGCTGTTACCGGAAAGTCTAGTATCCGTTACTATTTTTCTATTTAATTTTTCTAGTTACCGTAACAAATGCAATTTTTCTCAGTGTGGCAGTCAATGTGTCGAACAAGCAAGTCCGAGAAGTGAAAAATCGGGACAAGTTACATCGGAAGATGCGAGATCCTTTCGTAGTCCAAACTTGGATCGGGATAATTCTTATCTAGGATCTAATCGATCCTGTTTAAGTTGACGATAGTCGACTTTTCCCTCGGTAGCTAGACAGTCCTAGAATTTGGCGTCGAATCTCCCTTCCCTCTTTACTCAGACCGCCTCTTCCCTCTCTATTTTCCAACCCGAAAGAATCCTTTTTCCGGAAAGCGTGTTCTGGCCCAGGGGACTCGACGGCTAGGAGCCAGAATCGAACTGTAAAGGCCAAGTACAAAAGACAGCATTCAACATTCAGAGTTGAACGCCGAGTCGCCCCCTCGATTCCGGCTCTATTATAGACGACGGCCGCCTTGCAATTTCAGCCATTCTTGATCTGCATATCTCTAAATGGAATCGTCCTTTTCCTATTCCCATCTCTCGCCCTTTATCTTCACCTCTCTCTTTTTCTTTCCTCTTCACTCCTTCCCTTTCAACGGCGTTCATTACCATCTCATTATCCCCCACATCGCGGGCTGTTTCTCAACACCGAGGTCCTTTGTGCGGTTAAAAATCAAATATCCGCTCAGGGACGCGGAACTGTGAAGTGCGAAAATGTTATCTCACCCACTCTCCGTCCTTCAATCACCCCCCTTTAATGTTTTATTGTTTGTTTTTTCTTCGTGTTTTTCGTTTTTTTTAAACTCACTAGACTCGATCGTGAAATTTTACCTTTGACGAGTGACGAGAGTTTCACTAAATTTACAGGGACTTTGCTCCACGTTAGAGATGTACCGCAACGAACTTCGAAAGCTTTAAGAATTTCACTAACTTTGAAACAAGACTTTGGGGGAGTTGAGGGAATTCGAAATCGTTTCGAACACCATCGATGACTCGACGAGCTTTCGTAAAATTTGACAAATTTTTACGCGCTATATAAATCACCAAGTTGGAATGCTTCCGCGAGACATCAACGGTTTCACAGGATTTCGAAATCAGAAGACTTTAAGCTGTCCTGCACCGACTTCAATACCGTTTCGAAGAGCTTTGGAAACGTGACCTCTGCCTTCGTAAAATATCTCGACGATACTTGGCTTTACCGAAGACACGACGAATTCGTTAACCTTTCGCAATAATCCTTGAATTCTATTGACTTTGAAAATCCTTGTAAACTAAAAAAGTCGAATTGTATTAATTCCTATTGAAAATTATCTTTAAACTCATCATCTCATCTTTGGTCCCATCCCCGTTACGCTTTTACGGTACAGACTATGTTAGGTATATGTTTGAAAATGAACGAATGGAAATGTCACACCGTCGACGTTACAACGTATTAAAAAGAAAAGAAAAAAAAAAAAACGAAGTGGAACGGCCGTTTAGGGTGCGGCTAATGTCGCAGGGTTGCTCTTTCGCGTGATTTTGAAAAAGTAGGAAGAAAAAACAAACAAAAGAAAAAGAAATAAAAAAGAAAAAAAAAGTAACTGGAAAGAAAGAGTCTTCTTGTTGCGGTTAGCCCGCGAGCCCCTCTCAAAGGTATCTGATTAGCGTTCATCCCGGGTTATTTCAGGACCCTCATCCCAAGGATCATGCCAAGCCTCGAGCCAGCCGGAGGGTTATGAATGTCGAGGTGGGCCGGGATGGCTAGGATCCAGGACTCGATTCCTGTCCCCGCCTCTCTCGACGGCTGCTGCTGCTGCTGCTGCTGCTAAACGCGTAATCGTCGGCTCGGCGTGTCCGTGAATAATTTCTCCGCCATCCGGGGGTTTTCCTTGCAAAAAAGAAGTAAAAAAAAAAAAAAAGAAAAGATTATCGCTTCCGGGTTTACCGGGACGAAATTCAAGAGCAAACCCGTCCGAGACCCGAGGAGAGGAGATCCTCGAGCAAATATTGGATTGTAGGTATAGAATTACTGCTGCCCCTTTTGCCCTCGACCCCCTCGACCCCCCCACGTTATCCTCTCGCCGAAGGACGAGAAGGACGAGTAGGATCTCTGCCGTCTAGTCGTGAGACGATATAATCGAGAAACAACTGACCACTTCGAAGCGTAACGATGAGAGGATGTCCTTGTATCAGGCGGGGGGTTGGGGGGGAGGGGGTGAAATCGAGAAGGGGAAACGAAAGCGACAAAGATATTTGCCGTATACCTACGTCGAGATGTCCGCGAATCCGGGAAAATAACGAAAATGATATTTCTTATTTTATACCTTCTATAACGGATCGGTTTTCCCGTCTTTTGATGGTTATCGAACAGCGAGGAATTCCTTTTTTGCCTGCACCGAACACCCGGTACAATTGGTACTTACACACTCGGGATTCCCACTGAGAAACCGTAATCGCGTATCGTCGATCCTTGAAATTGCCTCAAATTCGCGATACGTTTGTCCGTTGTTTTGTTTCATTTTTTTTTTTCTCTCTCCTTATTTTTCCTTCCCTACTTTACGAACAATTTTCAATTTAGCCTTTCCTCTGTACTACTATCGGAACGATGTTTTCATTTTTACCTTTCTAATATTTGAAACAGGTTTTTCGGTACGAAAAATCCTTTTTTTTTTTTTTTTTTTTGATACTGAATTTTGATACTGAATTGAGAAAAAACGATTAGACCTATGTTTTATCCTTTCGTTATCATCCGGATAAATATTTGTACGGATATATTTTTTTTCCACTTTACAAATACACGCTTCATCGTTAAATATATTTCTCAAAAATTTTCCACGGACAGAATTCACAAGCAATTCATATACCGGATAATTTTGCTTTCTTTAAAAATCTGATTACCGTCGGTTCTTTTTACTCGGTTTCTTATATTCGTTTCCTTATATCTTTCATACCATTCCTCCTTTATTTTTCTTCACCTCGTATAGTTTGACCCAGGCCATCACCGCCATCGGGCTGGCTTTTAAAGCAACAAAACTTGGTTCTTGTTTTATTTTTTTTACATTTATCCCTCATATTTTCTTCTTCGTTTTCTTCCCGGTTGATAATTGGCACGCCGTGCTAATTAAGCAATAAAGCTTCCTACTTTTCAAGCTATACTCATCTCTCTCTCTTTCTCTCTCTTTCTTTCTTTCATTCTTTCTTTCTCGCTGTCTCTTCCTCGAAACTTTAAACCCGACCTCCTCTTTTCTTTAACTCCTCCTTGTTTCCTCACAACTTATTTTTAGGTTTTACTTTTATTTCCGTTTGCTCCCTTCCTTTACGTTTTTTCCCTCCTTCTCCCCCTCTCACTCTCTCTTTCTCTTTCTCTTTCTCTTCTCCTTTCTTCTTCTTTAGTTTCCCCGCGTTGCACCCGTTGGGCTCATTAGAGTCCCGCCGGAACGGCTTAGCGCTTTCTTTGTTCAATAAATTGTATGGTTTTCAAATTACCTTTCCCCTCCGCCCTCGCTCAATTCTCACCCCCTAGAAATGCCGGAGGCTCTTGTTTTCAGTGGTATCGAAATCCGCTATCCCAATTACTCTGTCTTCTACATTTGTTCGTAAGCATCGTTTCCTTTTTCGTTTTTTTCAAAACTCATCTTATTCACATACATTCCTCCTATATCCTCGAGATCACGTTATCAGCGATTAAAAAAATTCCCGCAGAGTTGAAGAGGAAGGAAATTTTTTGTACGAAAAGCCTCTCAGCGGGGAAAAAGTATTTCAGATTACGAGCAAAAAATAAAAAAAAAACGAAGGAAAAAATGGAACAACACACAGCGAGCAAATGAAAAATGCACAGTCGCTTGTATCCGAGGAACGTTTACCTTTAAGGGAAGAGATTATCTTACGCCTCGTTCACCTCTAAACCGAGAGGGGTCACATTACGTCGCTTTGGGGTCGATCTTAAAAGAAAAAAAAATAAAAAAAAAATAAAAAAATAACACAACCCTGAACCCGGTTTTTCCTGCCGCACTTCGTCGTGCGGTAACCGCGGCAAGAAGGAAGTGTAAATATGTAAACTTGTCACCCAAAGCCTCAAAAACCGCTTTGCCTGCCTAATTTCCCAACTGACATCGTGCTCACAGTACAAGTCTTATGCCTAAATCATCCTTCGCTTGAAGTTTGGAAAATAATTTCTGTTACACCAGCTGCAGGAATTCGAAATTCAGCCGAGTAATGTTGTCTCATTTTCACCGAGTTTCGAAGAGCGGCTCAAATTCCCTGAATTTTTAACCCGCCAGCACTACCCGTCGAGCTTTTTACTTTTATTTTCCTCCCCTTCATCCCCCCCCGCCCCCCTCTCCTTCATTTTACGAGGCGTCAAAGTTTTATTACACTCTATATATTTCTGGTTACCGGGTGAACGAGCTTATGAGTCTAACCGGCATAAAGTCAGGGGATATATGTATAACTATTCCTACACCCTTGCCTGCAATCGTAGGTATATATACATATATATATATATATAATATTCCATTCTCACACCCAGCCGTTATTCTCACGGAATCTTCACCGTCCAACCGGTTGTCCAAACTTCCGGCTAGAGACGGCGATAAGCTTCTTAGTACTTGACGAAAAAAATATTTCATCTTATTCCGCGGGGATTTTGGGGCGGTGATAATAACACTCTATGCCGATTGGTCCGAAGCTCGATCTTATACTTTATAGTGACAACGAATCGTGAGACTATTTTGAAAGAAATTGAAGCAGACTTGTGTAGTTTTGTCGATATTTGTAGGGATTTTTTTTTTTGTTTTTTTTTCTTTTACAGTAAAGTCACAAGACTTTAGGGTAAACTTGCCGCATTGAATTATAGTAATTTCAAGTCGATGGTTTTAGTAATTTTGATAAAATTCAACTCACAAAATGACTAGAATTGGTGCCTCAATTTGAAGTTCAATACCTTTCAAATATTTCTTTAAATCAATTCAAATCCACGGATTTAATTTATTTAACGCGAATCGAAGGTTTCCACATAATTAAATTCGAACAAATTTAAAGGACTTTTGCAACCGAATCGTATACTTGATTTCGGTCATAATTAAGATCCTCTGGCTCGAATGATCAGTACCAAAAAGTATAAGAGTATAGGCGGATCATCGGAGCACATGTATCAATGCCAACCGAGAGTCGAAAGATTTCGAAAGTTCGCGGTGTAATATATAACTGAAACGTGTGCCGAAAGGATTATGGAAAAAAAAAAAAAAAAAAAAAATTACTCGAAGAAAAGTTGGCGGCATTTTTTCTTACCGTCCCCTAAAGGATTTAAGAAGGGGCATAAAACCGCTGAAAATGAATGATACAAGCTCGAGAGAAAGATTTCACGGGGTGTGTTACAGATGCTCCTTTAACCCTCCCACCATCCCTAAGGTTCCACGTGTGTGCGCATGCACGTGGGTGCAAGCGAGGTAGCTGAGGGGTGGCTATAGACGTGAAAAAGACAGTGAAAGCCGCAGGAGGTAAGGGAACGATAATAAAAAATCAATACCGACGGAAATAACCATTCGAACAAGTGTAGGTATATATACCAGCGACGGTGGCAGAGGGCAGAGGGCAAAGGGCAGAGGGTGAAGGGGAGGGTCGAGAGGGTGGTTTTCACGTATTCATAACTTTGCCAGGTTCAAATATCGTCTTCTTCGTCTCACGCTGCGCCACCATTTCTCCTCCTCCTCCTCCTCCTCCTCCTCCTCTCACATCTTTTCAACCCCTTTCATCCCCAAAATACCGGAACAATTTTAGCCCGACGTTTTTAGCCGCACGTATGTATGATTGCACCAAGAATCGCATTTGCTACTACAGCTCTTACCTATAATACTACCGATGTATGCTCGGTTTGTGTCGAAGGGAATCGCGCCCTTCGAACTCTCGAATACCGCGTCTTCGGCGAACAAATTTCCGTCCCGCACCAGCTTGATGGTCCAGCTCCTGAAATCAGACAAAATGAAGACGTTAGAGATAAATCGGAATCCGAAAATCATTCGAGCCAATTTCAACAACGGTCAAAGTCTGGAACTCTTGAGCGGCATTCGGTGATATTCAGTTTTTTTATTTATTTATTTTTTTTTATTCGACTCAAAGACTTGGTTGCCGGTTATAGAATTAACATCCGAAGTGTCAACGTCTGCTCGAAACAGTCTCTCCATCTTTAGTTTCTGCGAGATGTCTTTTCGTCAATATTTCAAAACACTAATGACAATCATCGGAGGTTTCATTCGCCCCGAATACCCTACCTTACGATGACCTTAAAACCATTGAACACGATGTAATTGATCGATGATAAATAGCCGTGGATCCGGCCGTCGTGAATAGAAGAAAAAGGGAACGAAGAGGGTGGGGAGGAAAAAGTTGTCGTAGCTTATCTGCGTCCTAGATTCGGACGTTTCAACGTCGATGTAAAAAAAGGACTCGACCCTCCTCCTCTTTTACCTTCCACGATCCTAATTACCTTATACCTATATACGCGAACCGCGTGTTGTGAATAAAAAAAAAATTAAAAAAAAAAAAATTAATAAAAAAACCGGCGTTTACGACTGCGCGACGTATAACCAGCTCCGGTTTATCTCCGCGTGTTTATCTTTCATCCTGTGAAAGAGGAACGGGATGGCATGGAAAGTAACGGTGGGGTAGTGAATTTTCTAGTGATAGATCGCTACGTTGGACAGCCGAGTTTGCACCCCTGCAGTATCGACTCTGTACTATAATCCGGACCCGCAAATGGACTTGGCAATCCTTTTGTACTCTCTTCTCACGCGAGTCGTGTAAGGTGCTACTCCGAAACTTACCGCCCTGATTTTACCGCGATCAAATCTTCACGAAGGTCTTTTAATGCAGGCTGCTTTCACGTTATAAGTAGCAATACAAGGCCGGCTCCGAATACCGTTTCCTGTGCCCACATTTCCAAGATTCAGATATTTTTTCTAGAACGTTCTAGAAAAACGTTTTGTATCTCGGGAGTGTCGGTAAAATGCCGGTACAGGAATCTGTATCCAGAACCGGCCTCGTATTACAGTAAAACCTTGTAGAACGTTCTAGACAAAACGTTTTTGTGTCGAAAGTGTCGGTAAAATATCGTTACAGGAATCTGCACTCAGAACCGGTCTTGCATTGTTCTAGAACGTTCTAGAAGAACGCTTGTGTCTCCTGAGTGTCGGTAAAATGTCGGTACAGGAATCTGTAACTAGAACGGGCCTTGTATTGATACTATTATAAATATGACTTTCCCAGCTCATTGGTTGTTCCTCCGGCTTTCTTTCCCAAGCTTTTCCTTCTTATCTTCTTTCGATCAATTTATGGAGAATCAGTCTTAGAGGCAGCCGGTTTTAACGGAGAAATGTGTGTAAGCACTGCGCCCTGAGGGATTGTAATAAGGAGACTGGTGAAATGAAAATGGCTTTCGCGAGTTGGGCACGTGCCGGGTTTATAGTTGCGCTGGTAAAGCTCGCGAGCTTATGCAAAGCTCGGCAAGTTCCGTTACCCCCTCCGCATCCACAGTTCGCATCAAGCTCCTACTCCTCGGAGAGAATATCACCCCAACCTTGTTTCGGTCTTGTGTATTAGGTCACCGTGAATGTAACTCTCTTCAACCCTGCATGATCACGGAGCTCCGCGAGCGTATATTTAAAGTACATTACCTCATGCTCTGTATACAATGTAGGTAGGTACCTTCGTACTAAGTTGAAGATCACGGTCACAGTTGTTCGGCAAATAAGGGTTCTTACACGCGTGCGGAATTTCCGAGGTCCTGCGTAATAACGGAACGAAAATCACGTATACGAAAGTCGAGGTAGAAGGAAAATTTATGCGATGGTTAATAATAACGCGGCTTTTGAATCACTATTCCGTTTATATTTTAGTTTTTTTTTTTTTTTTTTTTTATTTTTTTTCCCCCGTTCTCACCATTTGTCATATTATCGTAACGGAATTTTCGTGCGACTTTGCTGGTGAAAAAAGTTAAGGGATGAACGTGGAGGGCGTTGAAAATACCATGAAATATTATCAGTTTCACGAGACTTGTTTAAATCGATTGTATCGTTGGAAGTCTAATGAGGCTTAAAAAAATTTTGTTTTTTGTTTTTTTTTTTCAAGGGGGTATGTGAAATTTTAGAAAGCTGTTTAAAAAGTAAAATATTCAAATTTTCTCACTCGATGTCACGACAAAATCCCGTAAAATCAAAACGAGTATTAAAAAAATATTATAAAATCTGTAATGACTTACGAAGCTTGTAACATTTTCGCAAAACGTGTACAAAAAATCTGTAGATTATGTACGTAATATTTCGTGCAGCAAATCTTGTACATAAAACTTGGCAAGAAAATATTTCGCAACATAATTTTTTTATAAATTTGACGAAATCCTGAGGAAAATAGGTATCAAACTCTTGATAATATGGTGAAAAATTCTCGTTACACGACGAAATTCCTCGTGAAAAGAAGGGCGAAAAGTGTATAAAAGAAAAAAAAAAATCATGTATCCGATAATCGACGTTTGACAAGGGATCTCGTCATACAAGAGCGACCACCCTCGATAGGGTTATAAGTGTATCCCGGTATATCCCCAGTTTTTTTTTTTTTTTTTATGAACTACTCGGTATAACGCGGGCAAGAGAAGAAGACGGATAGCCTGGTTTTCAAAAGAGGCTTTTGATGTTTCGCCCTTTAGGAACACGCGTTACAACATTTATTATGTATAAGCGCGACGAATGAGGAAACTGTTTCGCTTTTGGTTCCAAAATTTTTCTCCAGCCCTTTTTTTTTTTTTTTTTTTATTCTGCCCAACCGCAGGTATTCACCTGGCAGCTCGAACCGAAGCGGAAAATAAAAGCACGAACGAGATGTAAAAAAAAAAAAAAAAATTAAATGGATAAACGAAAAAAAAAAAAAAGAACACCGAATGTGAACGAGGGACACGTGGCCTAGTGGTATAAAGGCATAAGACGTTGAAAAATCGAAACGAATATTTTTCTCCGTCGCCCTCGGTCTTATACTACACTGCGTCAAGCCTAAATTCAAACACGTCAAGTACGATTCTTTGCAATAAATTAGGATGAACGTATAGCCACTGTTTTTCAACGTCTCTGATTCACGACGTACCGATCTCGCAATTCGACATTCTCAACTCCGCTCACACGCTATCGCAAAATGTGACTTTTGAAATGGGTGAAAGGTACTCGAGAAGGTTTAATATACGTTGGTATGGAAAGAAACAGCAGGGTTAGAATATTTAATTTTTAGAAATGGTAGGATCTCTTTTTTTTTTTATTAGAATTTTACAGCGTAGAGCATTGAAAATTTAGAATGTCGAATTGAAGAAAAACGATGTATAGAATCGTCGGAATTTCTACGTTTTGACGATTCGATGATTCTGTGTTTTGACTTGACAGTAGCAATGCAAGGTGTCGGTTCTGGATGCAGATTCCTGTACCGACATTTTACCGACACTCGAAATGTCGGTATAAAAATCCGTATCCGTAACAAGCCTTGTATTTACTACTCTTGATAAATCTTTATTCATTCTTACAATTCGAAAACTTAGACTTTTCACCGTTTGAAATATTGCGAAACTAATTTAATGGCGTCTTGGAAACTTCGTTATTATTAACCATGTATTTTCTGATCATTCCGAAATTTTCACCGCCATGAAAAACATCTAATGAACAAACAGGTTATTTTTCTCTCCGTTTTATCACGTGATCTCAAAACAAGCTCAATTTTTTTTTTTTTTTATTCAGTATCAAACTTATCTCGAACACTTTATCGGATGGAATGTAACGAAGTATATTTTTGCTGGGAGGAAATTTGTTATTTTTATCTTTGCGCGATCAATTTCTTTCGGTTTCCGACACGCGTGATTAAAATCATTCGAATAAAGTCTAAATCCAAAATCCAGGGATCAGCCTCGGGGTCAACTCAGCACTGACGACGCTCATTAACACCACCCACCCTGTTGAAATTGCTGACCAAATGCTGGGTCAGCAGACCATTCTGCAAACTACAGACGGTTCGAGCTTGTTCGACACGACGATTTGACATTTTTCTAGTGACACAGCCGTTACATATATATATATATATATATTCCATTCCACCGTCGATACATCAGGCGCCAATGAAAGAAATGAATTTTTAAGGAAAAAAGTATACAAATGGTACTTAATAACGACCAAAAATCCTTATATTTTTTTTTCTTCAAGTACATATTTGATCTTGACAATATTATATTACACCAAAATTCTAGCCTGTCCGGAAAATGTTTTGAAATATTATACCTCTCGATGTGACTAGAGTTGTATCGGTAAATTTTTGTCTAAACGTTTTTCAAAAAAAAAAAAAAAATGTTTCGACGTGGATAAAAAACAAATTTAGGAACCGCGCGTCGAAAGGTTAAATTTGTTAGCAGCGTCGTCGGTAAGTTGTTTTCGCACAATTCTTGAATGAGAGGATTTGCAGCTCGTATTTCGACTGCGAAGAAAGTAAAGCTTCGCGTTAAGAGGTTGTAGAGAAGCTTCAAAGGACGATGAGAAAAGGGAGAAAGGAAGGAAGGAAGGAAGGAAGGAAGGATAGAGGAGAGAACGCAAAGGGAATAAAGGAGGAGAGCAGAGTTAAGCGGGATTACCGTTTAACATCAAATTTTCGGTTCGCAAAACACCGTTGCGCCGAAGTAATCTTAAGCAGGTATAATTATAATGGCAGCCGCCTTTGCTTCTGCTTCTGCTTCTGTTTCTGCTTCTGCAGCCAACTCGTGGTGAAGCCGGATTAGACGATAATCCTTCGCCTAATGTTTACTAATGTTAATACGGATTAAACATACGCGTCGGGAACACCTGCCGCGCGCGTGTGTGTATCATGTGTTAAAAAAATCATTATACGGATCCGTGCATCGTTGAATACAACCATTCTCGGGGATGATTAATCACTCCTTAACTTAATCCTCGCGTAGGCTATGTGTGTGTGTGTGTGTGTGTGTGTGTGTGTGTGTGTGTGTGTGTGTGTGTGGACGATCCCTTTTACTCGGGTAACTCAAAATTAGAGGTTTCGAAATTTATCCTGAATTTCTGGTAGCGTGCAAAAAATTCGTGCCAACATAAACGTTTTATTTATTTTATTTTTTATAAGTCTCAAATTCAATCGTACGAAGTTGAAAAAAAATTTGCTTCGCACATCCGCACCGATCGTGATCTAAGAATTGTTTTTTTTTTTTTTTTTTGTTCATCGTTTGAAAATATTCTTCGTCTCGTTTCGCAGCAACGACCTTTGATTTTTGATACTTGAAAGTCTCGGGCGATTCGTTGAGCCTGTTTCAAGGATGACCTCATCTATGATCTAGAATCTATCCCTGTCCTAAATACCGCCTAGCCACTGTGCCTGGAATTGCATAACTAGGTTTGAAAGCGGCAGCTGAAGAGAGACGCGATTGGTAAATCATGAGGTTTCTGGAGGGACCGTGAACTGGCTTATTGCCGGTAATCCTATTAACGGGACAAAGTATATATATATATACGTAGTCCTTTCCCGCCATTACAATACTGCGCTTAAACTCTGACGCACAGTTTCGTTATCGTTATATATATATATATATATATATATATATATATATATATATGTATGCCTAAAGTCGTAAGTCTTCGAGAGTGGTTGGTTATGGATTTTACATGCCGTATCGAACGATTTCAACCATTTTCATTTTTTTCATACTTCGTGCGAATTACAACGATTGTCAACCTCGTCTTCGTCGGCGTGGCAAAGCTTTCATCCTAACTCTGTAAGAAAATGTAAAGGCGTTAAGTGTAGAAGCGGGTTTTTTAAAATCTGAAATGGTAGCTCGCTGATAAGCGAAAATACTAGTTCCGATTTGTATAATGGGGAAAATCTTTTTATTCGACTGGTTAATTATTTGTTAATGTTGAGAGTGATTTCGATTTGAAAAAAAAAAAAAAAACAAACAAACAAACGACTCTCAAAAACTGTTTTCTTTTCCATAATGGGACAATTTTTTTTTCAATATTTTATACGATAAGTCAGGTATTTTTATTTCACTCATTGTAATAACAACTTAGCAAGGGACGCAATCGTTTCAAACTTGAAAATTGATGAAATTTAAAAACCGAAAATTCCTACGAGGCTGAAGTTAGTGACGTTAACGTAACAATTTTTTAATGGCCTTCAAGGAGTTAATTCGTCAAAATATACGAATATGTTGTGTTTGTCATGGTTTAATAAATTTCAGACAATCCTAAATGTGCGAAGTAACGATTTTTCCCGTGCTAATTCTTATAAATTCTCTGACTCCCACTGATTATCCGATCAGTATTCAAGAATAAAGCTTATACGGTATACGTACAGCTAAATGATTTTCTCTCAAGTCCGAAAATTTTCCTAACTCTGCGGCAATCTAGCCGCTCACAATGAGCAAAAAAAAAAAAAAATTGTTATATTTCCTAAATTTAACGATATATCTGGTAGATTATATATATTATAGAAATTTTTTAATTCTTTACACAGGAGAAATTTCCCAAGAACTGTAGAATTTAACGAGGCTAATTCAGAAGTAAAACAATTATGTGTATTCATGGTAAGTAAACTTGTGATGCTGTATCACTGCCAGTTGGACGAACGGGCAACCGTCTTTTCCTCTTTCTTTCATTTTCTCTCTCTCTCTCTCTCTCTCTCTCTCTCTCTCTCTCTCTCTCTCTCTCTCTCTCTCTCTCTCTCTCTCTCTCTCTTTCCTCTCGCGGGTCGAGCCGCCGAGCAGTGAACCTGAATTCAAGGGTGCTCCAGAATTTAGACCGGCGAATTTTCTGTAAGAAAAGTTCCGAGTGCCCCTCCTGGTCGAATCGATGTGGCTAATTGGCTTAGGAAAACGATGGAAATTGAGAATTTTCCCCCCTTCCTTTTCATTCTAAAAAGGTTCGTTACATCAACCGTGATTTTCGTGATTTTGCGGCTTTTATAAACGGCGACTCATTCGCGGTCTGCGGTAATAATTTATTTGACAAATTAACGTTTCAAATTTATGCATTATCAAATATTTTCGTCGACAATCAATTCGCAGCGATCTCGCCATTTTTTTCTTGTTTTTTTTTTTTTTTTTTTTTTTTTTTACTCCAACTCGCTTTATAAAAACTCGGGGGAATTTATTCCGAGGATTAAACGCCGGCTTCTATCACCCTTCAAGTCTGCAGACAGCTTCTAATCGAATTTTATACATTTATTGGCCTCGAGTCGTAGTCTCATCCTCCAGCTGCTATTGCGCAACTGGTGTTCTCATTTCGTTACACCCGGAGGGATGAAATTAAATTGAAATATATGTTGCAGGTTCACCTTAACGCTCCGGTGATATAAATAATCGATAACAACTTGTTGGAAAAAGTTGTTCTTATTTAACACCGGTAGTTTCAAATTCAACGTCATAAAAATCGGTGCCAGTTTTTAAAAATATAATATAAAACGACAGTACAGGCATATATGTATAATAACAAGAGTTTTAACAAAATTTGCAACTCCATGCGTAAGTATTAGATTTAGAAAAATTTTACAAGAGATCTTTTTTACAGAGCATTAAATTTTCTCCAGAATAGTTGGGGGAAATTTGTTTTTTTTTTCATTTTGTTTCATTAGAAACAGTTTTCAAGTGGTTGAACGTTTTCTTGAAAAATTTTCAAACCCGTGCATTTTTCTATTATACAAAAATTCGACTGCTTGGCGGGTCGTGTTATAGTTGTCGGAAAAATTCGGGGATTTAGCCAGATTTTTGTCCACATGTACGTTGATTACTTTTGGGGGGGATGAGTGAGAAGAAATTCCGACATGACCAAAATGAGAACCACCCTAATGTAATATATATACATGTATATGGATAGAATCTAGATGTATAATAATAGCCTCGACTGCGGCTAACGAGCGGGGAATTTAAGAGTCTGAGGAGTATAAAGTTGACGATAAAACGTTACGATGTTGCAGGATGCTGTTTGGAGGATGGTTATAAGGGGGGGTGGAAGAGGAGAGGGATGGGAATTCGCAACGCTAATGTTGCCCGTAATTAGCGTGCTCGCATTTATACCCCGCAGCTCCTCTCGACCATTTAATTTACATCTCGTACCGTTACAAATTGGTAAATAAAATTTTTTTAAATTATTTACAACCCGAAGATGAAAGGGGGAATCGAGAGGAACTCGGAGAGTAGGTAATTTCCAAGGGAAACCTTGCTCTCGAAAATAGAACGATTTTAAAATCAGTGGAAACAAAATCGGGCGATGGAATGATAACGTGTGTGTAAGAACAATCACTTTTTTTTTTTTTTTTGTGAAATAAAAAATTAACGCGAAATTTTCCGATGGTTTTTCTAGCCTTTTTTAATTCAGACGATTAATTTTAGCCAGCGATGATAACGGTCCCGGTTTTATACCGCTTATATTGTACATTATATACACGCGTACGTAATGTAATCTTTGATCGTAGAACCATTTCCGATAAAGCAATAGCCACACGTGACCCGAATGCAAGTTTTGCCATTATTGCGTTGACTGTGAATATTATCGTAATTATAACCGTAGTGGTAACGAGCTAGATTTGTAGTTGAATCCTGTAATCGAACAGACCAATCGGCATTGCCTGAAATCATGTTAAGGAGACCCAAGTGTGTGATAATTTTGGCTAAGGGTGAGGGGAGGTACATCTTGGATGGTCTGAAATCGTACCTACTTTTATTTTGGGATTTTAGGAATTTCTTTTTTTTTTTTTTTTTCCAAAGAAAATGAAAACACTTGGAGCAATTTGAAATTTTGACCCATACTTTAAAATTTACGAGCCTCGTGGCTAGATTTTTTTTGATTAGAAACCGAAAATTTATTGGTCAATCAATTTTTTTTAACATTTGGGCTACGAGTTCAGAACCGAAAATGTGTTCTTAACTCAAAAAAAAATTGTTCAATCTGTTACAAGTTTGACAGCGATGACTGTAAATAACAAAGTCCTAAAACTCAAATTACTCTTAAGTGTTTTCATTTTCTTTTGAAAAAAAATTCTAATAATAGGTACGATTTTGGCGCGTCCCAGCTGCACTCCCGTTAAAGTTAACTCGACGATGAATTTGTAAAATAAACTTACACGCGGTAATTTGATGAAGCTGTTGCGGTTACCCGATGATGATAAAATCCGATTTTCGTACCAAAGGCAAATTATAGCTTCCCTGATTTTCTTCAATTTTTTTAACCGAACTTTTAACCTCATTTAGTAAAAGATAATTTTTATCTCGTCGAATGTCTACGTAATTGAAAAAATTAGTGAAATACTTTCAACCCGTCGGAAATATCTGCGTAATAAAGTCTCATGACATTATAGTTATATCTCAGTCATCAATCACGTCGAAGGCTCCGCGTCCCTGACCCTTTCATAAGCGTAACCTGTAACGGAGGCAAAGCTTCCTTGGAACGTCTTCGCTATTGCTAATCACGCCGGAAGACCCTCTCGCTGTTTACTTTGCACTTGTGCACACACAAATCAGGAACGCTCAAACGCTGGATGAGCGTGAAAACACGATGTTAAATTCAACGTCACTTGCGGATTTCTCAGCTGCATTCAGGGCCCGCAGAATTATCTCGTTCGGTGCAGGTTTATTTTTACTACAGTAAAACCTCGGTTGTATTTTTCGCAGTTGTACGTTTTTCTCGTTTATACGTTGAATCTTCTCGGTTCTGGAAATTTCTGTCTACAAACGGTGTGAAAATATTTCAATCGCACGTTTCTCGTTTGCCAAGTTTTCCGCACTCGTACGCCACGAGTTCGGTCCCCTGGAGCTGTTCTCCGTTCGGTCGTACGTCGTTGCTGCTGATTCTTTAGTCGAATCTTTCGATCGGACCTTTGACTCGCCTGCCGCTGGTTAGCACGCGCCTTTCGACGTTTCGTGTAATTTTCCGCCGACGGAAGGCGCGGCTCGATTTTCGCGCCCATTGCTATCCCAAACACGTTCAGGCAAGTTCGGGTCAGCGCCTCGTCTACGGAAAGATGATCTTTGCTTACCGTCACTGGATTAACCTTAACCCTTCGGGAACAAACCTATTTTTTAGATCACTGAGAACACTCCGGGTCAAAAGGACCATGTACCACGTTTGACGTGTTGCCGTTTCGAATGTACGAGTGCGATCTACTTGAAAATATTCAGGAGTATACTTTCGCTGTCGTGGAATACGATGGTGTAGTTTGGAAGTATGAGTATAAGTCATGATTATAAAAAAGAGACAACTGTAAATAGAGAATTTTTTGAATAATTGCCACTTCGGAAGAAAAAGGTACGGGCCAGAATGCCCCGGTATGTTCTCGAAGGGTTAACCCAGCGCGTGCTGATGTGAAATCCTCTAATTAATGATAATAGTTAATTTCGCTATGGGTGAATGAAATGACAAGATGATGCCTGTAACACCACTGAAAATCATGAATTTTTCACTGTCCCATCACGAAGGTTTGGAATATTTAGATATTTCACATTGACGTTATTTTCACTTGTACGTAAATATTGCCACGTCCCTTGAAAAGCGTATAACTGAAGTTTCACTGTATTCAATTTTCTTCCATGCCGATTACTTTGAATTTAACCCCGCTGCAATTTTCAAAGTGCTCGGTGTTAACTAATCGAAATTTTCACCAAGAAAATACTTCATTTACTCGTTTCAAAAACAATGTTTCTTTCACTCCTGAATCGGTCTATCATATCAACGCCCCTTACGTGTATTTTCTTACTCGGTAAATATTTGCAAGCAATGAATCGAAGAAGATCGCATAAAGCAACGTGAGATGGTAAAATGGTCGAGCTATTCACACGACCGACTCGAGACGTCCGAAATATGCTGAAATCTAAAAGCTCCTACATCGAGTACCAGAAGTTTCATTCAGTCCTGTCGATTCCAGTCCCTGAACTTTAATGGAGTTGAATAACTAATTTGCAACAAATATTCCAGATATTAGCTGACACACGAAATTCATGATCAAACCTTTCAAATTTTCTTCCGACTTACACGTGCTGTCAGAAACAGTGTATAACTTTCAAATTTTCGTCGTGATCGCATTGAACATAATTTTGCGAGGTTGTATTTTCTTTATCCATCAACATTCCGTCCAACTTTGAACTTGACACGAAATATGCTATGACGTAACACTACATTATAGAATTATCCATAGTATGGTGATAATATCCAACAGAAAATATCATCAGAGATTTGGCTATGAAATCACGGCTATATTGGATGAACTTAAAAACATGCTTCTCCATATTAAGAATCCATCCGGGACCGTGATTATCATTATCATTCCTGTTGTACCGGCATCATGGGAGTTGATAATTAGTGAGTGGGTCGGGGTTATATTCAAACACACGTTTCTTTTGAACGCCTCGAAAACACTTGTGATCATGAACCGTTTGACTGCACGTCTCTACGCAGAATCAAAGTATGGTGTGACTCATTTTGCGGGTCGTCCTGGGTGAAGGTCGTCAACACCGTGCAAGGACACGTGAAACCGAGTAATTGGAATAGATTATATCTATGGAACATTATTCAGCTTGGGTTCCTGGGTGAACGAGTGGATTGCGGATATTTTCTGATGCTAAAACTTTGCGGAAGCGTAAAAAAATTGAAAACAATGTTCGGACAATCGGCACGAAAAACGACCTCAGAAGGAGCGGAAATATAACGAGCGGAAATATAACGAGCGGAAATATAACGAACGGAAATATAAGGAGTGGAGTCTCGTAACGAGCTGTGTCACGGTGTAACCAAAATGTAAAATCGGAAAGGAAAAAAATTAAGAATAGCGTTCGGACAATCGGTACGAAAAACGGACTCACAGGGGGTGGAAATATAACGAGCGGAAATATAACGAGTGGCGTCGTGAGAAGCCGTATTGTAACAAGACCAGGCTTTGAACTGGCGAACGTCGCGAACTGAGACTACGTATTTAAAAAATGAGTTTAAAAACAGTCTCATAATTAGGGAACCTGTACCGTGTGATGCGGTGTTGTAACGAGACAGCAATCCGAGTGATAATTAGAGTCGTGTCTGGGAAAAAGAACGGATACAAAAACGATGAAAACCGGAGGGATACAGTTTGTCTATTGGTGACGAATAAGGAGACAATGTAGTACACATGCCTATACATATACGAGGAATGGATGAAAGGGGCTGGATGTACTTACTAGGGTTCTGCTTTACATTTTATTGCTTGTCTTGGATTCGCTTGATTTACATAAAGAGACGAACGACGACATCGCGTCGCGTCGTTGCCAACGAGAGAGGAGAAAACTCTCTCTCTCTCTCTCTCTCTCTCTCGCACACACACACACACACACACTTTCTTTTTCCTCTCCGTTAATACGACGGGAACGGAAAGGGACGAGGGATGGTAACTCCGTGGAAAAGAATTTTCTATTCCGACGCCAGCATCGCGAGGAGAAGTTCTATTTGTCGCGTTACGTGCAAGTCGGCAATGAATTTACCTTCGACGGTGAGGGGAGAGGAGAGGGGGGAGGGGGAGGATCAAATAAAGTGGAATCTACATTTTACTGTCCGAGTCTTTCCGATCCGTTCCCATCCCCGTCGTCCCTTTTCCCTTACACGCGAAGAAGTGAAGTCAAGAGGACCAAATAAACGAAACAAAGAAACTCGGGATTTAATTCACCCGAAGAAATGTCAAGTTAAATTCGACACGGTTCAGATTCGGGTTTAATCTCGGTTGGAACTTTTTTTTTTTTTTTATTTTTTATTTATTTATTTATTTATTTTTTTTTTTGTTGTGTTATTCTTGTTTTTATCCGTCAGATGTTGAATTTGAATCAAATTCTCCGACAGCACTGACAGTGAGAGAAATTTTTAGTTCCGGTTACCGCTCAGTACTTGACTATTTTCATTTTTTTACCACAATCGAAAAATATTGTTCTAGGTAGAAAATGAAAATTAGTTTTCTAGCTGTTAACGAAAAGTCCAGTATCCGTTACTATTCTTTCTCAGTACGATCGCTGTTACTAGATTTTCTTGCAATTGTTGCGAAAATTTAATGCTTGTGCAACGATAAATTGACGTTAAAGCCTTGTTTAACTAAAAAAGTAGAGTAAACCTCAGAAACTAATCTTACGTTGGAATTACTAAAAAAGGATCGATAATATTGAAAAATGGTTAAGCTTACCTCGTTTTTCCTAATTCCAACAATATTCAAACAGTTTTTTTTTAACGATACCTGTTTTAATGAGTTTTTCTAGTTACTGTAACAAATGAAATTTTTCACACTGAATGCTTCTTTAAACTTTGCCTTTTTTATTTTTATTTTCCACATTTTCTACAGACGGCGAAAAGTTGGTGGATTCAAATAAAGAGGGCATTTTTCGGTATCCCAAGAACAATAATTTTAAAATAGATGTTTTTGTTTTTCCCCGTACAAACGACAATTTGTTTCCGTGTCTTCAGCGAGAGTTTGATTCACGCGGAAGGAGAAGAGAAAAGAAGTTCCGTAAGAAGGGACTCGCAATATTTGAGTTGTAAAAGTTACACGTATATCTTGGGAGCGGAAGGGATGCGCGAAACTTGTTCAACGCGTTGTATGTATACTTGGAGACGTCGACGCCTGGTTTTCGCAAAGTTAAGCAACCAGTTCAGTTCAGAGTTAAGCTAAGGGGAACCGCAATTGATCCGGTGTGTGTACATACCAGAGACCAAACGGTCACTTCAAAAGTTAACCGACGACACGTTTCCCCGTGTTAAACTGCTCCGGCTGCAACTTTGGATTCGGGTAAACGGCTAATTTCAACATGGTTTATACGGCAGATCGAATCGACTGAGCGTGAATAAAATTGACACGAAAAACACGGGCAAAAAAAGGAACCAGAATTAGAACATAAAATTTGGTGAAAAATTTTAAACGTAATTTTCAAAATACAAGTTTAGTTCTTCGACGGTCTGTGTTTCAAAAAATTTTACAATCCGATGAAAGATATTTTTAGACAACGAATCGTGCGAAACGGTTGACGATTTATTAATCGCCAGGGAAAAGCGTTGATAAAATACGTTTGTAAATTGCCCCAAGTTTTAATCGGTATTGTAAAAAAACAGCCGTGAGGATTTATGCACGAAAATTTTTAAAATCTGTTATCACGTTATTTCGTTACTTTGAAAATTTTGAAACGATTTATCAAAATTCCTACAATCATTTCTTGCTGTCAAAAACGATGACGGAATTTTTTGTTTTTTAATATCAGCCTCGTTTTTATCCAGCAAGGGGTTCGAGCAATAAATTCCTATTTTCACACATTTGTAAGCCCTGCTTGAATCACTGATATCTATAGATGAAAAGTCTTGCGACCCTGCGGTTCTTTTATTCCCACAGATATGTAGATACGCAAACGTCGCGAAAGCACGCAACGACGGTTTGTTCTCAATTTTTTTATCATTTTTCCTCTTCTTTTTACATCGTACCTTTTTTTTTCATTTTTATCACACACGTATCATTCCCCTCTCCTCTTCCGGCCAGTTTTCTCTTATTTCACTGCTCGGATCTCGTGTTATATACACTGTATGTAGTATTATGTATTTACGTATGTATATGCATAGTAATATATATATACGAGGTGTGTTCAAAAAGTAGGGTGACTTTTCTAATTTCGCGGGCTATGTCCGTTCGATCTTCGATTTTTTTTTATGTTATGTTGGTACACTTGTCCCGAACATCTGTACACAGTTTCAAGTGTATAGCATGTTTAGTTTGTTTTTGACAGATACAAAGGTGAGACGTATTTTGGTGTGCTCGGCGATTTTTTGCTATCAAGAAAAATGGATCAAAGAATTTGCATCAAAT
This sequence comes from Neodiprion lecontei, assembly GCF_021901455.1. NCBI lineage: Eukaryota > Metazoa > Arthropoda > Insecta > Hymenoptera > Diprionidae > Neodiprion > Neodiprion lecontei. The sequence continues at coordinate 4,864,984 of NC_060262.1, forward strand.
TTTGTGTAAAAAATGGAATTAAGTGCTCCAAAACACTTGAAATGTTGACAGTGGCATACGGTGAGTCTACTCTTAGTAAAAAAAACGTTTATAAGTGGTACAAGCTCTTCCAAGATGGCCGAGAAGATGCCAATGACGAACCTCGCTCTGGACGCCCCAGCACGTCAACAACAGATGAAAACGTTGAAGCAGTGAAGAAAATTGTTTTGGAAAATCGTCGAATCACTATCAGAGAAGTTGCTGAGGATGTTGGCATATCGGTTGGCTCGTGCCATGAAATTTTTTCGGATGTTTTGGGTATGAGACGTGTGTCAGCGAAGTTTGTTCCGAAACTGCTTAATTTTCACCAGAAGAATCGTCGCATGAGCATCGCTCAGGAGCTGTTGAATGACGTCAATGATGATCCTGATTTACTTAAAAGGGTCATAACTGGTGACGAATCATACCAGCACTTAATTCCATTTTTTACACAAAATTTGATGCAAATTCTTTGATCCATTTTTCTTGATAGCAAAAAATCGCCGAGCACACCAAAATACGTCTCACCTTTGTATCTGTCAAAAACAAACTAAACATGCTATACACTTGAAACTGTGTACAGATGTTCGGGACAAGTGTACCAACATAACATAAAAAAAAATCGAAGATCGAACGGACATAGCCCGCGAAATTAGAAAAGTCACCTTACTTTTTGAACACACCTCGTATATGCGTATATATATAGATGCGTAGCTGACACGACCTTGAATCGCGAAAGTCGTCTTGACTCCGATCTAGCTTCATACACCGCGAGTTAGAAATTAAACCTGTTTCGCGCAGACGATCGCGTGAAAGATATATTTCGGTATATCGCCAGATCTGTAATAAAAAGTACAGAACGACAGCCAAGAAAATCGAACGGTAAAAGTTAAAACTCGGTGAAAATAATATTTTCTACTCTGTAGAGTCGTTCAAGGCAACATTGCCAAAAATTGACATTGAACACGACGGAAGAAATTAACGATCAAGAAGAAATGCAAAAAAATTAATAAAATAACAATCGACTCCAGTTTTGAAGATTGATTGCGTGCAGAAATAACGACAATTAATCTGTGGCACAAAAATCTATACGAATAATCTGAATTCTCTAACTTTATTTCACGATGAAAAAAGTCCGAGGAATAAGAAAAAAAAAAAAATTTGAATCTTTTTTTTTTCCTTTTTTTTTCTCTTTTATCTCTCGTCGCGTGGGAAAAAATTGACGACAGATTATTTGCGATTTGAAAATTTTCGATCAAACACTCGGCGATCTATGCATGAAATATCATCGTTCAACGACGATGAAAATCGTCGTGTTCTTCGCACAATTTTCCGCAACACGCACCAACCTCAGGAGTCTGGTTATTACTCGCAATTTTCGGGAGATGCAAATCGTGTGTCTTGGCGGGAGATTAGCTTTACATTAGCAAACAGGGGGGTTGTTGTTCCAGATATTCGCGAGTGTGTCTATCCTTACGGCGGCGGCGACCTCGGAGGTTTGCCTTCTTCGTCCGTCGTGGTCTAGGGGCGCAGGGCAGCCGGGATTTACCATCCCTAAGGACGAGGTTGAGAGTGGAAACGCGGGGCGGATGGTTCAGGTGCCTACAGTTTCTCGGCTGCTCGTCGACCCTCGTCATGGAGAGAGAGAGAGAGAGAGAGGAAGAGGGAGATAGAGAGAGAGAAAAGGTCTGACGCTCGTGGTTTCCGCCGCGCCTTACGGATTCCCATATTAATTAATCCATCCATCTACCGCGACCTCCAGGCTACTTATCTCCTCGACTGTACACCGCGGTTATATTGTATAATATAAATACGACCGTAAATCGGGAGTTTTCGGTGAAACTGGCCACCTAACGCCGGCGGATAGGCAACCGGTGCTGCATTCCGAATATGGGGGAATACGAGTTGTAGCTGCGGTTGCCTATACGACGGCGTTTAGTGGCTAGTTTCACAGAAAACTCAACGGTCTGACACGAGCGAGGATTAGAATAAACGACATACCGGGACAATCTCTTGATACTTGAAAATGTACCGCGCATGCTCACAAATGATTAAATCTGATTGGTCGGCGAAATCTCCACGCAGCGATATTCTTGTCCGCGACGCAGGCGGGCCAACCTGCGCAAAATGTGTACGTTTGAATTTTCAAAGAGCACAAGCGTTGAATTTTGACCGTTCTTTGAAGAATCAAATTTCCGACCCGGCAACAAACGCTTCCCAAACCTTTCCCAGTCACTGACTCAATTATTTGATATTCTAACCTCGAAAATTCGTGTCAACCACATCGCCGCCAGAAACAGTTTTACGGCTGAAAACTCGGGTTGGCCAGCCTGCGCGAACAGCCGATGAAACTCGCGCATGCGCGGTTAATTTTCAAGTTTCAAGAGATTTTTCCGGTATACAACAACGATAAGGAAGAAAGGATATCGCCTTTGGCGCCTGTGGGATATCCTTAGAGCGAATCGAGTTACCGGATGAGAGAGAGAGAGAGAGAGAGAGACTATAGATAGAAAAGAGGGAGGGGCGGCAAGGCTTTGTGGTTGCTGCCCAAAGGGATCCACGTCGTGTGTATTGTTTTCCGTTATACCGGAAGCTAATTTCATTCATAAAACGAATCGATACGATGCCCTGTGGGATGGAAATTATACATTATCTTTCACATCTTATAACCTCTTTCTTTCTAATTATAACAGCTTATAGTACGGAAAAATACACCTTCGTCTCACGGCTTTGTTCTAAAGCGATTATAAAATGAAACGATGTTGAAAAAAAAAAAAATTGAGTCATAAAGTTAAGAATTTTTTTTATTCGTTTAAACCGCAGTTTTGTACTTAATTTTTTGATTGAATGTACAAAATCTATAGTAATTGTATGTTGTACAGCTGTGAAGAAATGGAAAAATAACCGTTAAATTTCACAACTGTAAATTCTGCGTGGTGCTGAATTTACATTGCATTACGTATTCGTTTATTTTAGTATTTTTCTTTTTTCTACTATTGGAGACAAGGTCAAACCTCGTCGTTTCAATCTTATAACAGTGCAATACGTAATATCGTTCATCTTAGAAAAAATTGATAATACATTTGATTTCGTAAAACGATTTCCGTGAAGTAAATAATCTCGATACCGTAGAGAAAATTTTAACATGGTATAAGAAAGAAAGAAAGAAAGAAAGAAAGAAAGAAAGAAAGAAAGAAAGAAAATTGAAAATGTACTTTTACTTTATGTGTAACACCATAGAAATATGTAGGCGTATAATTGAAAGCGTTTTTAAATGAATAATTGAAAGGCGTCGACTTATACGAATCGACAGGTTGTACAAGTGTGTAGGTCGGCGGAAATTCCCACTCATAAAAAAAAAAAAAAAAAAAAAAAAAGAACCGCGCCTCTTACTTTTTTTTTCCGCCTACGGTTCCCGCATATACAACACTGCATATTTCTGAATTCGTCGCTTGGGATTTCCGGTAACCATAACGATCAGAGTGTACAAAGTTACTGTTAAACTGGGACAGAATGCACGCGCCAAGAATCAGACGTGTCAACGTGCAACTGGTGAAAGAAATAGGGAGAGAGAGAGAGAGAGAGAGAGTGAAAGAAAGAGACGGAGAAAAAAAGAGAGGATTGTAAGAGAAAAAGATACAACAGGGAAATCGAGAGTGGGTACCTAGGCACGACACGTTATAGGTACGGTACTTACATGATGTAGCCGACAAAGACTCGGTCTCTGTGCTACCGTACACGTGATAATTACAGTTACGCGTGTGTGAGAGGAGAAGTTGCGTTAAACCTTACGTGTAATGCTGCAGTCACGCAAAAGGTATGATATGTAATAGATGTTGCAAATACGAGCGTACGTTTGTTGTAAAGTTGCGAAATTTTCTCATAGTCGGTCTGTGTCCGTTGAGCTTTCTTACACTGTGAAAAATGTTATTCAAAATAGCTTTGTCGATGTAGATATTTTCGAATCTTATTTGGCAAGTCATCATTTTAAAGATGGACGAGTTATTGGTAGAAAGAAAAAAAAAAAAAATTCATTCACCGAAAATATCATCAACCGTAAGGATTCTCTAGATGAAACAAACGCAATTTATGGGCTCTAGAGGTATCACTGTTGTAATTCAACGAACTGTCGACAGATGTCGCTGCGTATCAACGGAACTTTCTCGCTGTAGAAAACTGAGTGCGGTAAACTTGTAGATCGTGTTTCATGTTTGGTTCAATTTTACGCCCAATACATACGTTGACTACTCCGTAACACAATCGAGACCTGGATATTAATTTGAACATATTTTGAACAACCGAGAGTCCCGCGTGTAGAGTAAAGCGTTGGATAATTGAATTCAATTTAATTGCGAACACAGCTATACATGCGTATAGGAACGAAAAAAAGAAAATAAAATGCACCGAGCAACGGAGGGGGGGGGGGGGGGGGAGGAGGGATGCAAAATGTCGTGGGGTAGAAAAATTTACAGGGTAGTGAGACCCGAGTCCGTTATACAGGGTGCAAAACGCACATTGTACCTTGTATAAAACTCTTGCGAAGGTTTAAAAATAGCAACACGTACCACGAAAAAAAAGAAAAAAAAGTTAAAAAAGAAGAACCTTCGGTCCGCTCCGGAGTTAATCAAAGTCTCTAAGAATTTATTACTCGGTATGGGGACGTCTGAGGGGCTCTAGGGGAGGGGGGTGGGTAGAAGGGTAAAAATGGTAGACGGGAATAAAACGGGCGTGACTCCAGCTCGTCCGGCGCGTTTCCAGTCGTATCAGTACAGATCCGGGTGTATGAAAGGTGGCGAAGACGCCTGGGTGAAACCCTGGACACATAATATCGGGCATTTCACCACCCGGACCTCCCATGGACGGGGGTTATTCGCAACCCTGTGCGGCACAGCTCGACTTGGACGAGGCGACGTGACTCTGGCGATCTACCCCCCCCCACCTTTCTCGTACCTTCTCCATCCTCCAACAGCATGTCGCGTCGCCCGAGGACGTAAATTAGAAGTTTATTTGTCTCGGGGGAGTCTCGCGACATAGATCCCCCTCCAACTAACACCCCCGGCACTTCCCCACGGGGTTTCCTCTTTCGGAGGTTTGGGGAAAATTTTTACCACTCTCTAACATATCTCACGAGACGCGCCGTCACCGATACGGCTTACGTATACGGATGGATTGGTGGTTTACACGGTGTATACGTATTTATTACGCAACGAAAAGCAGTCGCGCGGATTAAGTTTCGACACTTTGGCCGTAAATTGAGAAAGACCCTTTCTTTTTTCTTTCTTTGGTTTTATCATCACCGTTCGTCGTAGGCGTGGAAAATACCTTGGTGTGTAGTAATTTGATTTTATTTCAGGATTTATGACGGTTTCGATGCTCGAATTTACTTGTTGGAAACACGTGGTACAAACGGGGAAAAGTAGAGATGGATTGAAAATTTAACGGAGAACGATGGCGTTTTTTTTTTCGGTATTTATTAGTAGCGTTACAATTTGGTCGAATAAAAAATAAAGAAACGCGTCGTCTGTGTAAATGTTTCCGTTAATAATAAATTTGAATCGAGAAGTGATTGAAAAAAATGTCCATTGTAATGACTTGAAACCTCATCACGTTCTTTTTCTTTAGTGTCCCACTTTTTCCCAACCCACTCGTGTTGCGATTCTAAAATTAATTTTCGGTGCTGAATCGTCGATGTAAAAATTCAGTATCGAATTAAACACGGTAATTGAGTTTTTATCATTAACGATTGAACGCAACGGGGAGGGGGGGAAAAAAAATTACCACAAAATGAGGACCGGTTACGTTTCGGTATGGTTTGAATTTAGGGTGAAAATTGGTTAAAAAGTGGCTCACTTGTCGAGGGCGTGTAAACGGAGAGTGAGCGGTTGATCCTTCGCAGCATTAGATGTGTCGCGTCGTACGCGATCACGATGTTGTCGCAATGCTGCAGTGTCGTACCATGCGGCACCGTAATGTCGGATGTACGAGCCCCTCGATATTCCTGAAACACGAACAAAAATGAGGTTAGAAAAAAAAAAAAAAAACTATTCCGTTCGACAATTCATGGTCTTTTTTTACTTTTTTTCATATCTTTTCCAGTATTCCCCTTTTTCTAAACGATCGGTGTTGACTTGTAACTGTCGAATTTAACCACCCTTTCGAAGCTGTGTATCCACGGTAGGAAATTTAGCACTATCCGAATTTTAAACAGTGCTGCACCCTGTTTGATCCTACATTGAATTAGAAATATTTTTGAGCGTTGATTGACGTCGAGTGTTTAATTCAACGACATATATTGGCAACGATTTATTGAAAATAACGTGGACAAAATGTGCGCACATTCACTTGCACCGAAAACGATAAATTCAGGAGTAAACTAGGATAGGAATTAAACAGTTCACTGGAATGTCGAACGGTGTTAAATTCGCGCCTAAATTACACGTGTATAAAATTACAAGCACGCGGTGTGGACGAATTTGGCGGTTGCTCCTGGAATCCCGAGCATTGCAGCAATATGATGCACGTTTTGCTAATTACTATATTTTTTGCCCGTTTACCGGATCGCCAAACACGCATAAGCTACGCGGGGCGTATCAACCATGCTCCGCAAAATTACCCGGAGGCCCTGCGGTAGTATATACCTAAATGCATGTACGGTATAAAGTATATGATATATGGGACATTCCACGTCAAATTCGCAACCCACGTACCTCACCCTCTTCGATTTTTGATAATTTCTTAAAAAGACCTCGGAACTTGTTTCGGATTTTTTAAAAAAAAATTATGAAAAACCAACTCCAAAACGCCATTCATTTTCACACCGATTTCGTGATTTGAAATACGATTTAAACAAGCATGTCACGATAATGGGATCTCGATATGAACATTTTTTTTTTTTTTTTTTTTTTGCGTTTCTTTTCCCCGATCTGTACAGATTGCAGAATCGCGTGATTTTCACGATCCCGTGATCAATTTCGGTCGGGCGTTAGAAGGAAGAAAGAAAAAAAAAAAAAGAAAAAGAAAACTTCAATTCCGACACGAAAAAAAAACTGAAAGCTTGCAGAAAAAATATAAAATATTGAGACCCCTTTAATCTTGTCGTACTTGAAAATCACATTTTAAATCATATAGTCGGTACGAGTTTCTTCGGCTTTATAAAAACGACGCTTTCGGAATTGGATTTCAATTTTGTTTTTTTTTTTTGTTTTTGAAATTTTATTCACGGTTAAAACAATCCAAAAAAAAAACAATTCCCAGACCCCCGTGGGTCGGTTGCAAATTTGACGCGGAATGCCTCATACATATATACCTCATGCAGAGATGTGCAGTGCTGCATGCCTAGCCGGTGACGTATGCACTCTCGGTATATGTATACCTATGTATCGCAGTGCACATTCACACTGAGAACCGAACGCTTGATGCATGTCTGCATCGCGTATATATAATGTATACGTACGCATATATACGTATATATATGTGTGTACGTGTATGTATGTACTGGCTGCAGGACATTCCCTTTCCATTAGGAACGGGAGGCTGAATCCCATCGCCTCCGGGTACCTCCGGGTAATCCAAGCGTCAAACGCGTCCTCCCGATGCGCTCTATCTGGCTGACCGGAAGTGACGTGTTCATCTGCCGGATGATTCCCCAGGCCTTCTAGAATTCCCAAAACTTGCTCGTACGGCCCAATGAAATTACCGAAACTTGTCATTCGGCGATCCTTACGCGCGACGTAGTCGAGCGTTTTAATTCTGGCAAAATGGAATGAAAATTTTAACACCCTCGTCGCTCGTACCGACGTTTGACTCATTTTTAAAATTCAACTTTTGAAAAGATTCTTTTGAAGAACCTGGTTGTATTTAACACCGTAAAGTTGCCAACCTGTTATTATTAAATTTAAGATTGTTTATAGTCGTTGATTAGTTTGAGAACTGATTATTAACACTTGCGCAATTACCGGAATAAAAAAAAAAAATCTGGTTCCAATTAACGCTGAAAATCATGAACACTCCCACGACATAAAGTGTAAATTTAATTCAACCGGGTTCAAACGTGGTAGAATTCAAAGGATGGGCAAAAATTAACACCAAGTTTTTTTCTCTCCCTCGTTGTAGCGCGATTCAAGATTTTTTTTATCAACTCGAATTTGGTGGAAACGCGATGCAAAAAAAAAAAAAAAAACAGAAGAAAAATCAGAGAAAACACCAGTCCGTTCAAGCAGGGTTCAACGAAGGAAGTTTCGAGCGTTTTTCTTTTTTTTTCTTTTCTTTTTCTCTCCTTTATGCCCGATTCAATATTTAGATCAGCGGGACCGCCCGACACCCACAGGCATCTGGACCCATCCTAATTAGTCCGGTAGTTTCGCTCGGTTACTCTTTAATGTGGAATTTAAAGCCGAACTTTTCGTGTACATGAATCGAATATAGAAAGTTGGGTGCGGGCCGTGAATACATTCGTACATATATGTATATATATATATATATATATATATATATATATATATATATATATATATATATATATATATATATATATATATATATATATATATATATATATATATATATATATATATATATATATATATATATATATATATATATGTATATGTATATATATATATATATATATATATATATATATATATATATATATATATATATATATGTATGTATACACGTAGATACATATATTACACACATATGCATGTACATGGTACATTATACAGATATAGACATAAATCCGCAGCCGGGTGATTTGTTTCATTTTAGTAGACAGGTTTGGTAATTATCCAAAGCTTCGCGGCTTACGCGGACACGACGCTGTTTGATGCTCAATTTCGTACGGGTCTTGTACATGTACGCAATGTATGTTTTATGTATAATTTATAAACGCATGCATGTATAAATATATCAGGGTCGGTTCAGAAAAGGGCTTTTTTTTTCTTTTTTTTTTTTTTTTAATGTCGATCTTCTACGAGATTCTTGTACTTTTGGAATAAAAAATTTTCACTACTGGCTCAAACGACGTTGAAATTTCGAAGAAACGCTATCTTCGGTAATTTCAAAATTGCGATATCCGTAAATCCTTCGGTCGCTGTGTTTTGTACGACGAAAGAAAAGTTTTTTTTCGTTTTTGGTACCGAAAAATCTATGTTGCAATTTTTAATAATTGAAAGATGAAGAAATTTGTTTTCACAAGAAGAAAACAAAAAAAAAAAAAAAAACAGAAATTGCACGAGTCTCAGATTTTACAAAAAAAACTTTTCTCTTATCGTACAAAACGTAGGCGCGGATGGATTTAGGGATGTCTCAATTTTGATATTCTCGAAAATAGTTTCTTTTTCGAAATGTCAACGTCGTTGGGGCCGTGGTAAAAAATTTCTTTAGACTCAGTCCTTTGGCGTGTGCAATTTTTTTATTGAAAAAAAATGCGAGAATCTCGAAGAAGAGCGAAACCTCAAAAAAGGCATTTTATGATCCGCCCTAATGTGTATGTATATATATATATATACATGTAGAACGGACATGGTATCCGGGGTCAATAAGCTTACTCGCGGTTCCACCGAAACACGCGCCCACCGATATGATGAAATTTCATTATCCTTCGTACCGTTAGATTATTGGCAAATTTTGGAAATACTCAAAATTCCTTCTAAACCGAAAGTTGAATTTAACTGCGCCAGGCAGAGTGAACTGCCGTATAATTTCCGAACCATTCAATGCAACGATCGCATCTGACTAAAATCAATTAATACGCGTACAATTAACAATAATTAATTTTGATTAATATCCAAAATGTTTCAATGAATACGAAACAAATTACTGAACCACCGTAATGTAGCAGCGAAATTGCGTCAAATGCAAAGTTGTCCGAGCTCAAGATCACGGTTTTTTAATATTATTTTCAACTCGACTTATATACCTGGATGAAAATCAAATGCGTTGTTAAATTTAACACAACTTGCAACGCGACGCGGTCTAAGAGTCAGGCAATTTCGTATATTGGACTTGTATACAACAGCATATA